>NC_092436.1:16315964-16474113 GCF_036169615.1 Heliangelus exortis
GGATTTGGTTCCCTGGCTCCCCGAGTGGCCATGGGACCAGCTCCCTGAGTGGCCATGGGACCAGCTCCCTGGGTGACCATGGGACCAGCTCTCTGGGTGACTGTGGGACCATTATCTGGGTGATAATGAGTCCAGCTCCCTGGCTGACTGTGAGACCAGTTCCCTGAGTGGCCATGGGTCCCCTCCCATGGGTAACCATGGATCTCTCTCCCTGGGTGACCATGGGTCTGGCTTCCTTGGTGACCACGGATCTGTCTCTCTGGGTGGCCATGGCTCTGGCTCCCCAAGTAACCACGGGGCCAGCTCCCTTGGTGGCCGTGGGGCCAGCTCCGTGGGTGTCTGTGGGTCTCCCTGTCCCCTCCCATCACGGAAGGGTGTGGGTAGGATGGAGACCTCCAGCCTGTCACTCATCCCTGTGCTCCACCCTCATCCCCTGAGCCTGTAGGAGCCGGGGGGTGTGTAACAAGTTCCTCTCTTGCTTCCCCGCAGATCTGCGGCCCCTGCCCGATGTAGCCATGACGGGGACCTGCACCCGGGAGTGCACAGAGTTCGGCCACTCCGATACCTGCTGGATGCCCGGCCAGTCCTCCCCCAGCCGCAGGCCCAAGAACGCCCTCAAACTCTCCACTTTTGTGCCTTACCAAGACAGAGGGAGTCAAGAGCAAGTCGGGAATGGCAGCCCCAGACTCTCAGAAGAGCGCAGCACCAAAATGCCCAACCTCCGCCTGCTCCCCACGTACAGTGCCTTCTCCAATAGTAGCCATGAGCCCTGCAAGGACTCTCCCATGGAGGAAATTCCTCTCACCCAGACCTCGGACTTCCAGCCAGCCACCACCCCTTCCTCCCAAACCACCAAGAGGGAGATCTACCTGTGAGGCTGGGCTGGGGGTTGGCGAGGGGGGCAGCAGGGAGCGGATTCCCCTTCTTGAAGGCGAGTGGCCAGAGGAACCTTTTCCATTTCAATGCTTTATGGCTCCTCCTCCGGTGGTGGCTTCAGCCGGGCAGGGCAAGGCAGGGGATGAGTGGAGCATCTCTTTTTTTTTGGTTTTGTTGTTTTTTTTTTTTTTTTTTTTTTGGTTTTTTTTTGGTTTTTTTTTTTTTGTTTTTTTTTTTGTTTTTTTTGTTTGCAACCCCTTGGGCCGGGGTATTGAGGGTGGGGGATGTTGTTGGGTGGGAGAAGGTGAAAATGATCCCCCCACCCACCCCCTCCATCAATTTCTAAAGCACTTGGCGCGTCTCCGAACCGCTGCGTCGCCGGGGAGGGCTGGGCAGGGCACAGCTGGGGAGAAGGGCTTTATGTACCAAAGGTCCATGCAGAGCTGGGGGAGTTCCTGGGGCATGGGAGGAGGAGGAGAAGGAGGAGGAGGAGGAGGGAATGTCCCCGCCCAGGGGGAGCGAACTGCCTGGCTCTTTGCTGTAGACTCCTGTAAATACGAACCTTAGGAATGACAATTCAAGTCCTGCCTGATCGCAACTTTTTATTGTCCTTGAAACAAAGCGAAAGAAAACAAAGCAAACAGCAAAATAGAGACGTTTAAACAAACAAACGGGAGGAAAAAAAAAAAAAAGAAAAAAAAAAGAAAAAAGGAAAAGGAAAAAAAAAAAAAACGCAACACAAAAAGAAACAAACCACAGGGAGCAAGTTCCAGCTTTGAATGGTTTTGCTGCGTGGAAGAGCCCGCGGGAGCGCAGCCTCCAGCCCACACTCGTGTTCTATATTGTAAATAGAGATGTGACCCCGTCCCTGAAACAGCAGCTGGGGAGCTGGAGGAGAGGGGCAGCATCCTCCTCGCCGGACTGTAGGGACTTTTTTTGCTATTTTTCAGCCTGGATCTCTTTTCTGAACGTTGTCACTGTGCCCACAAGCTGCAGGGTCCCTTGGGGACTGCCTGGTGCCATAGGCAGGGTCTGTGTGGAGGGGGGAGGTGGGGATGGCCCCAGGGGTGGCCCTGTGCCCAGCAGGTGGAGGAGGGATGGAGAAGCCCCTGGTCCAGGGACCGGCCGGCTCAGGAGAAGCCCTCTAAGTCCAATTCTGCTGGCAGGGGAGGTGCTATCGGTTCCGGGGTCTCAACCCCATCTCCCGGTGCCTCCTCCGGGGCAGGGGATGCCCGTGTGGGCGGCTGTGCCACGCCTTCCACCTCCCTCCCGTCCGCCTCTAAGCCACCATTGCCTTTGTGAGGAGGAGCTTTGTCTCAGGGTCACACCGGGGGCCACCGAGCCCCTGCCCGCTGGAGTCCCGCTTGCCCTTAGGCCACAGGGCCACTCTCACGGGCTCCGGCTTTCTCTTCCATTGTCAAAGGTCGACCGGTCTCCCCGGTGGGTCCCCTCTGTCCTTGGCCCCCTTGCAGGGTACCCAACCCGGGGTGACCCCCGGGCGGGACCCCTCACCCTTCCAGGGGGTTCTCCAGGGCGCTTTCCTGAGCCTCTCTGCTCCCCTCCCGGTCCTGGTATGGGGAGCTCCTCTTGAAGGTGGAGTCTGGGAGACTCGTGCCTCCACCTTGGGGTGCCCATCAGGGTCCTCCCCCCTCTTTGGGAGGCAGGGGGGGCAGGGGGGGCTGTGCTGCACCGTTGTTCTTCCCGTACTCACACGCGCATCGGTCGCCTTCATCTCTGGGATCTTCCTTAGGGAGCGAAGCCAGCGGTGGTGGTAGCTGCAGGATGGTTCCCCCCGACGGGTTCCTGGTGGAGCTGCCTTGGCCGAGCTTGACGGGCAGGGGGGGACACGGCAGGGCCAGGGCCAGGGCCAGCACGGGGCAGAACCTGCCCTGCCACAGTGCCTGTTGGGGTGCAGAGCACCAGGGCCCCCCCTGCCCAGCCTCCTCCTCCTCCTCTTCCTCCAGCATCCCTCTCTCTGAGCAGCTCCTCCCCCTTTGGCGAGGTGCGGGCGGCTCCCCGGTGACCCGAAGGGACATGGGGTGAGCTGAGCCCGGGTGACAAGGGAAGGGCAGCAGAAGGCACCTGCTGGAACCCATCCCTCCCGCTCCTCACCTTCCCCGGGCAGCACCCCGGGCGGCCTCGGCACCTCGAGGTGTCACCTCTGGGGGTCACCTGGAGGGGGCAGGACCCTCCTCCTCCCGGCCTCCCGCTGCCGGCAGTCCCTCGGGGTGGGGGTGACGCTCCAGTCCACCCACCCATCCCTCCGGGCATCCCTGCTTGACCCTGACCCGCCCGTCAGGGCCCGTGTTCCCCTGGCCTGGCTGCCTGAGCAGGTCAAGCTCCTCAAACTTGTTTTTATTGTAGCTCTGTAGTTTCAGGGCCAAACTGGGCAGAATGTGCAATTTGGCCGCGCTGGCCAGGATCCTTTTGACTCCACTGCCAACCCAACTGCTCGTGCAGGGGCAGTGTCCCAGTGCCCCTCTTGGGGACCCCCCCTGCTCCCCAGGAGAGCCACGTAGCCACATCTGAAGGGTGCTTGTCCAAGACTGGCTTCCCCACTTCCATCTCCTCGCCCACCTTCTGCCGGGGGGCACCCTGAACCTGGCCTTGGTGTCTTGTCTCCTGGAGCACCCGGTGAGGTTCTCCCTGCTAGCACGGGGTGAGGGTGGGGGTGAGTGCTGAGAGGGTCCCCCAGGGGTGGGAGAGTGGGTGAGTGGGTGGGTGGGTGGATGGGAGGGAGGGATGGGTGCTGGGGAGCTGAGCCATGGGGAGGGAGGGTGGGGGGAGCACAGAAGGGGTCCCTGAAGGCTGGGAGGGATGGGTGCTGGGGATGTGAGCCACGGGCAGGGATGGGTGCTGGGGGTGTGGGCCATGAGGAGGGATGGGTGCTGGGGAGCTGAGCCATAGGGTGGGATGGGTGATGGGGATGTGTTCCATAGGGTGGGATGGGTGCTGGGGAGCTAAGCCATAGGGTGGGATGGGTGTTGGGGATGTGGGCCATGGGGTGGGATGGGTGGGGGCCATGTGCCTCATAGGGGTGCCCAGGAAACTGGTGGGATGGGAAGGAGATGGCTATTCATGGGGGTGGAGAGGGTGGTGGGTGCCTGGGGAGGGTGAAGGTGAAGCAGAAGGGACGGGGGGGGGGGATGTGGGGTGTGAGTCCTCAGTGGGGTGCCAAGGGGTGGGGTTCTGGGTGGGGTGCAGGGGGATGGGTTCCCTGGGGAGGAGAAGGTGCTGAACCTGACTCCTGGGAGAGAGGGTGCTGGGGTTTGTCCTGGGATGTCACTGGGCAGCAGTCCCAGGGGAGGGCGAGGAGAGCAGCTCATTTGCACAATTATAAGCCAGAAGGATAAAGCCTCTGTGCACGTGGGGGGAGTGGGGGGAAGCTCCCCACGGGCTCCAGTCTCGACAAGAAGCACAGGGATGAGGAGGGGGGGGTTCAGACCCCCCCCCGTGGTGTGGGGGTGGTGGGGTGGGTAGTGGGGGGTTTTTTTGGGGGGGGGTTGTCTGGATCTCCCAGTGCACTAGGACAAGCCAGGGGTAAAACCAAAGGTGGGAGCCAGGGAGCAGGCGGGCTGCGTGGGAAGGAATCGAAGCGACCCCTTTGTAGCTCTTCAGTGTTGGTTCTATTTATACGAGATTTCAGTTCCTTGCTTGTGATGCCTTGTTTTTTTTGTACAGTTTTATGTACATGCAGGTGTAGCTTTTCTAAAAAAAAAAAAAAAATAATAAAAGAAAAAGAAAAAAAAAAAAAAAGGAGAAATCCTATGGCAGAGTTCAAAGCCCCCAACTATTTTTCAGGTGGTGAACCTATGTCTAAAGGCAACACCTCTTGCTAAGGTTGTCTTGCTCTCGGTGTGTGATGCATTTCCCCCCCCCCGCCCCTGCGGGGAAGGCTTTGGGCCTTGGGCTTGGTTTGGTTTGGTTTTTTTTTTTAATCCTCCCCTCTCCCACCCCATTCCCCGGGCGCTGTGAGCACAATTGATCCCTTTGTAATTCTTTCTGTTCCGAGCAGTGAGCATGACACCCGTCGTGAGCCCCCTTTCCGTTCTCCTGCCCTGTTCTGTTGGTTTGCTGAGCTGGCAGATGATCACCTCCGTTGTAATTAGCCCTTCCTCAAGCTTTACAATAAAAGTGTGAAAACCCCGGGGGAGGGGCCTGTGCCTCCTGGATTCTTCTCTTGGGGGTGGGCTGAGGCATCCTGGGAGGGGCGGGGGTGGAATAAAAGCAGGTGGAGGCAGCGAAGAGCCAAGACAGCATCATCCCCCTGGCTGCCTCCACCTGTGCCCGGCACCACTTCAGGTAAGTTCCCACCAGTCAGGGTAAGTCCCCCCAAACACCTCCAAACCTCTTTCCACCTCCATCTGCTGCTCCTTGGAGACCCTTTCCCAGGAGGAAGAGTTGCCAAGTGAAGATGGAGCCCATCATCCCCTCGCTGGGGTTTTGTAGAGACCCCTTTTCTACCATCCCCTTCTCCCTGGGCTCTCCTTTGGGCTCTGGGGAGGGGAACCCCCCCCTGGTGTCTTCATGGGTGATGGAGGGGTGGGGGGCTCTCAGCTGCCCCTCTGTGCAGGCCCAGGCCAGCGGGGTGGCAGGGATGTGTCTGCAGGGGTCCTGGGGAGCCAAGCTGCCTTCCTGCCTGCTGGTGCCCCATCCCAGGGAAAAAGGGTCTGGATGCTGAGGATGGTGCCAGGTTCCCACAGGGGTGGCAGGTAGCACCCAGACAGAGCTGTCACCACCCCTGGGATAGGAGTGGTGACCAAAGAGTGTCTTCCAAAGCAGAGAGACAGCCCCAGGACCTCCTTTTGTCCCTCCTGAACACGTGCCATGGCTTTGTGCCATGCCCTACAGTTGCTCCTCATGCTCCCTCCTCCTCCCCCCTCAGCCCAGGCTGTGGAGACCCCCCTTGTACCCCCAGTCTGTGCCTCCTTCCCTTCTTCTGCTCCACCCTTCTCTGCCCCTCATCCCACCCACTCCTCCTTTACCCCTTTGTGCTTCCTCTGACACCCCCCACCCTTCCCCCCACCCCATCAAACCCTTTGGGGCCTCCAGCAGATCCCTGAGCATCACATCCAGCCCTGCTTCCCATGGCACCACACGTGGTTTCCAGGCTTGGCAGGGGACCTGGCTGGTGTGGATGCAGCCCCAGGAGACCTGCAGCTGCCCAGCATGGTTTGGGGTTTGGACACCTGGCTCCCCAGTCACTGCTGCCCTCAGGATGGGCTTTGGTACCCAGAGGACCTGGAAGGGGCACGGAGCCACCAGGCAGAGCCTCGTGAGCAAGAAAGTGGAGTCAAGGGACTGGCTTTGGGGTCCCTGCTGAGCCCACTGGTCCTGGCAGGTTTGTACAGCCCCACCAGAATCGTTCCTCACCTAAGGTGGGGGAGATGGGGTCCTCCTACCCACTCCTTGGTGGGGACATCAGCAAAGAAGGGCTCTGGTCCAGCTGGGTGAAGGCAGCTGGGCTGGGCAAGGCACCACTTGCTGCAGAAGCTTTGCTCTGACCTGGCTTTGCCAAGTGCATCTGGTTTAACAGGGTCCTGGGTTTACAGCAGGAACTGGGAACGTGCCAGGCCAGGGGACATCCATTTGGATGGAAAACCTAATCCTGGTGTCTCCCCAGGGCCTGACCCTGCAGCTTCAGCCATCCAGCTGCCTGCCCAGATCTGGCAGATTCATCTGCAGAGCTCACGTGGCAAACTGGATGAGGTCTGGGAGCTCTTTCTGGCTCCATCCAGGAGTGACCACGTCCCTCACACAGGCTGCTCCTCCTGAGGCCTTCTCCCAGCCTGGCTTTGCTCACTAAAAGCATCATGAGGCTTCAAGCAGTGCAGGCAGTGAGCACAGAGGGCCTGGGCTTGCTGGGTTCCTTGCCTCAGTTCCTCACTTGCAGAGCAACGCTCATTTCTGGCAACGTGGAGGTCTCAGAGCTGCCTGATCTATCTCTACCCAATACCTCAATGAAATAATCCCCAGATGGTTCCTGGGCCATGCAGAGCTGGTGAGAGGACAACGTGAGCCAGCAGAGCAGTGACCAGGCAGTGATTTCCCCCTGGGGGGAGAGGACAACGTGGCCTTTGCTGCCTGCGTGTGCTGGGATGGTGGCCACAGCTCCACTCCTGGCATGGGAACAGGGCCAGAGCTGGGTCAGCCTGATGCTCAGGGCAGAGCTTCACAACATCATGGAATCCCAGCCTGGTTCATCCTCCAAGGGACCTTGAAGACCATCAGGTTCCAACCCCCCTGCCATGGGCAGGGACCCCTCCCGCAGCCCAGGGGGCTCCAAGCCCCATCCAACCTTCAACACTGCCAGGGATGGGGCAGCCACAGCTTCTGGGGGCAACCTGGGCACCCAGGGGCTCAGCACCCTCAAATTAAAGAGTTTCTCCCTAATATTTAGTTTTTTTCCAGGTTTTTCTTCAAAAAGAGCTGAAATGGGTTGAAGAGCTGGCAGGGGATGTGATTTGTGTCACCAGAGCCAAGCGCAGCTGTGGAGCCACCAGAGCAGGGCTGGCCATGGAGAGAGGAGGCCACTGATGGACTTGAGGACCCATCTGCCCATGGTGAGACCTTTTGGGATGCAGAGCAGGGCCCTGGGGTGGGGAAACCACGAAGGGGTCACCCCCACCTCACTCCTCCCTCCTGTGACCTCTGCTCACCAGGGCCACGGAGCTCAACCCTGCACATGTTTGGTGGCCCCTGGGGGGATTGGATGTTGTGCTCCAGGGGATGATTGGGATTTGCCAGCAGCTCATGGGGGGGAGGCAGAGGAGGAGGAGGGCGGGGAAGAGCTCCAGGCTGTTTGCTGCTGTGTCTCAGGGTTGTCTGGTGGTGTGATGGAGGGGATTAGGAGATTTAGAGCAAGGCCAACCCCCAGCTCCAGGGGGTTGTCCAACCAAAGCCCCAGCAGAACACTTTGCTCTGTTTCTTCCCCCAGGCAGATTGGTAGGGACAAGGCTGGGGTGCTGCTGAGCCAAGAGCAGAAGCTTTCCCCACCCCTCTGCAACTGGCATCAGCCAAGACAGGGGGGGAGTCTATCCCTTTCCTCCAGGACCAGGTAACCACCCCCTGGCAGCTCCCACCCCACATCGTTGTCCCCATCCCTTCCCCTTCTGCAGTGCTGCACCCTTAAAATGAAGGTTTGCAAAGCCCATGTGGACACCAAACCCTTCCTCAGCTCTCTCTCTGTCACAGCTCCAGTGCTGTGGGGAGCTGGGGTGCTTAGGACCACCCCCCACCCCCCCGGAGTTCATTGGTCTTTCTGGGCAGCCTGGGGAGGGTCTGGAGGAGCATCAGGCACCATGGTGTGTTGCACAAACACCCAGGCTCCCACCAGCACCCACTGGGTGTTATGCTCAGCACCACGGAAACACTGACCCAGAGATGTTTGCTTCTCTGGCAGTGCCACCCTGATGTGATTTATAACCCACTTATCATAAAATCCCAGGTTGGGTTGGGTCAGAAAGGAACCTTCAAGACCATCAGGTCCCAACCCCTGCCATGGTCAGGGACCCCTCCCCCAGCCCAGGGGGCTCCAAGCCCCATCCAACCTTCAACACTGCCAGGGATGGGGCAGCCACAGCTTCTGGGGGCACCCAGGGGCTCAGCACCCTCACCCCAAGGAATTTCTCCCTCCCATCTCCTCTCCATCTCCCCTCTTGCAGCTGGAAACCCTTCCCCCTCATCCCATCCCTCCAGGCCCTTGTCCCAAGTCCCTCCCCAGCTTTCCTGGAGCCCCTTCAGGCACTGGGAGATGCACTAAGGTTTCCCTTTTTCTTCTCCAGGCTGAACACCCCGAACCTGAGGCCTGGGGCCATCAGGGCTGCTCTGCCCAGGACCACAGGGCAAGGGAAGGGGAGGATGGGGGGTGGGGGAGTCTCTGCATGTGGCCATCACCCCCAGGGCATGTCCCTGGGTGTCCTCCGCAGGGACAGAGCCCCCCCCACCCCATCCCCTCCCTGCCTGTGCTCAGCCCCGCAGCCCCGGGCAGGTCCGTGTGCTGCCTGGGCCCCGGGGGGGTTATTATTCTTTATTAGTTTTCCTGTCCGTCTGACAGATTCTTTATCACTCCATCTCAATCTTTTCACTCGTCTTCCTTCTCTCCCCTCAATCATCCTCGATTAGTTTTTCTGCTTGCCTCCCATCCCGGTTTTTCACCAGGCACTCCCTCTCCCGCCCTCCTCCTCCTCCTCCTCCTCTCTCCATCTCCCCTCTCTCCCAGCAATTCTCCCTCCACTCCCATCTCTCCCACTCCTCTGGGTGCTCAGGGGACACAGGGGCTCTGCCAGGCTCCAGTGGCTGCTCCTGCCCTGCCTCAGGACATGTTCCTGGATGGGATGGGGAGTGTCCCCAGCCCCCTCCCTCTGATGCTGAAGCAGTTTGCAGATGAAGCCCTTGGTTTGGGGACATTCAGGTGCCACCATCTCCTTCGGGATGGAGAAGTTCCCCTTGGGATTCTCGTTGCTGCCAGCTTCCCCATCCCTCTGCTCCTCCTTCAGGCCATCCCAGCAGGGATCTCTCCTGCCCCAACCCCCTTCCCCTGCCAGGCCAGGAGTGGAAGTCCCTGCATGGACTCAGCTGGGAGGCTGAAGCCAACCTGTCAGCTGCCAGAAGAGGTCCTGGCTGACAGCCCCAGGCTGATTCACAGCTTTTATTGCCTCTGTGCTGCCCCTTGCCAGGGTGTCCCTGCCCACAGAGCCACCAGCCACACACCTGGGGCAGCTCAGAGCAGGGTGACCAACGTTGGATGGGATGGGATGGGGTGGCATGGCCAGAGACTGTGGGGACCAAAGAGAGATGCTGGGGGGTCTCTTGCTTTGAGGGGAGAAGGCACAGCTTGGAAGGATGCTCTGGAAGACACCTTTGGCTAAAGATGGACCAGAAGGTGCAGGTATTTTGCCCCATCCCCCTCCCTTCAGAGGCCACAGGAGTGCTGGAGGTCTCGGGGATGTGAAATGTGCTGTCCTGGGCACCCAGAGGAAGCCATCAGCCCAGCTCCGTGTGGCTGTCCTGCCCTGACCCTGAAGGGAAAGGGTGCCCGCAGGGAGAGAAGGGAGCTGGCTGCAGCTCCTTGCATCCTTCTCCTGCCTCCCAGCCTGGGGAAAACCCAAGCTGGTGTTGCTGGCAGGGTCCCTGCCTCAGGCAGCCCCCCCACCCCTCTGTTACTGATGTCCTGACCCATCCCTTGGTTCCAGCTCCGGGCTGCTGGCTGGGCAGGGTGGTTTGGGCTCAGTTTTTGGGAGCCAGCCAGCCCCTCTCTCAGCTCCCATTTCCAGCACTGCGCTTGCTCCTGGTGCCTGCTGAGAAGCCTCGGCACTGCCCAGCCCCGGGGCTGCTTTCTGCTCGCCGGCGGTGGCAGTAAGGAAAAAAAAAAAAAAAACCAAAAAAACCCCAAACCAAACCCATGTCAAAGGGTGGTGGGGAGCTGAGGGGCAGCCGGGAAGGAGTGGGAGACCTTGGATAGGAGCCTGGCTGCAGGCTGGGGAGAAGGGTGCTGGGAGAAGCCCCGAAGGGTCCTGCATGGAGTGCGATGCTGCTGGATGTGACAGGAGCTGGGGTTGCCAGGAGACAGCATCCTCCTCCTCCTCCTCCTCCTCCTCCTGCTCCTCGGGCTCTGCACAGCTGATGTAATGCTCCTCGGGGCCGGCCTGCCCTGCCAGCCATGGGGATGGGAAGCTGGAAAAAAAACCCCACATCCAGCCACCCCCTCGGTGCAAAAGCCTTTCCAGCCATCCCCTTGGCTTTCCCCACCCTGTGCTGTGCACTTCAGTGGTGGTGGTGGTGGTGGTACCCAAAAGTGCTCTGGCAACCTCGCATCCCCCTCACCCAACCCTCCCTGAAAAAGGGCTGAAAAAAGTCTGAAAAAGGTCTTAATGCTTTTGTGCAGATCCAAAAAAAAAAAAAGGGGGGGGGGGGAGTGTTGTTGGAGGGGAGAAGGAGATGGCCACTCCCACAGGCAGAAGCTCATTGAATAAAATATCTGGCTCCAAATTATCCTCTGCTCTAATAATAATTAATTAAATAAATAATTTTTAACAATAAAATAAATTAAAAAAAATATATATATATTACCTTACCACGACAAACCTAGTTTCAAATTATTCCTCCTGCTCCACTCCACTGGGAGATCCCTGGCAGGTTAATTTGCTGTTGAACGGGTCCCAGCTGGAATTAGCACTTCAGCCTCTCTCTGCTTCCCACTTGTCAGGTAAGGAAAGTCCCCGTTACTCACTCCTGGCTCTGAACTTTATGCACTGTCCCATCTTCCACCTGCCTGACAGAGATGACCCAGGGAGGTTTCCCTCTGGCCTCCCAAGGTGTTCAGTGCTCTCAGGCCCCCCAGAAAAGGTACTGAGATGGAAACCAAACTGCCCTTTGTGGTGCTTGCACATGAGGACCCGGCATGTTCTTAAAAAAAAAATAATAATAAAAAAAAAAAATAAAAAAAAATAAAAAAATAAGCAAGTGGCCTTTATCTGGGGACTGTCATTTTGATTATTTTATGTCTGTGCAGTGCCCCAGAGGTGCTCGTGGAAAATGAAAACAGATAAAGAGCCTGAATGAGGCAGAGCTGTGCCAGGGGCCCTCATAAAGCAGCATCTGGGCTGAGGGGGCTGATGTGGGGTGGGGGGGAGGTTCAGATGATCCATCCTGAAAAGCCAGGGAGAGAGCAGGGCTGGGCCAGGGTGCTGGGAGATGTGTGTCCCACCAGGGAGGGGTGGGGGCACCCAAACCCAGCCCCCCCAGCACCAGCTGGGCTGACAGTGAGGATTTGGGTGTGGGAACTGTGGAGGTGTCGAAGGGAAGGTTGGATGGGGCCTGGGATGAGCTGGTCTGGTGAGATGTATCCCAGCCCGTGGCATGGGGGGGGAACTGGGTGAGCCTGGGATCCATTCTGTAGGATTCTGTCACCTCCATCCCTGGGACATTGGAAGAGGGAATGGCAGAGGAGGGACCTTCCCTTGTGCTGGGCTCTCCCAGCACAGCTTCTGCACCAAGATCTCCAGGATGGACAGGCTGGGACAAAACCCAGGCAGGTATTTGGGCACCATCCCTGCAGGGCCACCTTGCCCAAGTCAAGCTCTGTGACAACACAAGATCAAACCAAAAACTCCTTCGTTGAGGTCTCTGCTCAGCCCCCTCCCACCTTCCTCACCTCGACACCTTCTCCTTGCTCCAACACCCTCCCCTCACCCCAAATCCCATTTCTGCCCACCTTACCCTGGGCCAGAAGCTTCCCTCAAAGCCCAGGAAAGGTTTGGTTGGGGCTCAGCCCCATCCCCTGCCCCTGAGAACCCATCAGGAGGAGCTGAATCAGCTGCTCCGATTTTCCTCTTCTCCCTCCCTCCCCCTCCCTCCTGACACCCTCAAGTCCCCGAAGTAATTTCCTTCTCCCTGAGCGTTTTGCACCCTTCAGGCACTCGCAGACATTTATCCGGCTCCTGCCTGCCTGATTGATCTGCAAAGCCAGACAGATTTAGTTCATTTAATCTGCCTCCTAAATCCCAGCCTTCAGCCCCTTCATCATTTCCCCTGGGTCTCCCTGCTGGGGCTCTGTCTGCTCGGGACAGCAACATCTCCAGCTGTGCCCAGCTGTGCCCAGGGGCCATCCTGCACCTCTCCAGGGTGCCCAAGGACCCCCAGGGACACACACCCCAAATTTCCTGCCAACTGCCTCTGGTTCTCCCCTCTGAGCCCCGGGCAGCCCTCCCTGCAGCCCTCGTAGCTCTTGCTCTTTGGGGAGCTGCAAAAAAATCCCAAGAGGAATTCATGGAGAGCTGCAGCCCCCCAGCTCTTCCTGCTGGTGAATCCCCCTGGGCTCTGCTCCAGCCCCAGCAGAGTCACTGGGCACTGGAAAGCTTCTGCTGGGCTCTGCTTTTCCAAAGCACTCTCTGCTCCCAGGTTTTCTCTCTGCAAAATTTGGACCAAAAAAAAAAAAAAAAAAAAACCAAACCAAACCAAATCTCTGCTCCAGCCCTGCTCTGCTCCTACTCGTGGAGAAACCTCTCCTGATGATGAGGACGTGGGGCTGCAGGCTCAGCTGAGCCTCTCTGGATGGAACCTCTCCTGCTCTTCTGGCTCAGGGCTTTGGGGGCCTCTTTTCCCATTCCCCTGCAAGAAAGTCCCAGAATTCAACATCTCCATCCCAGATTTATCTCCCTGCAATCGGTTTCATCCTGCTCAGGCCCTTCCTCTGCCTGCCTCAGTCCTATTCCCACCACCACCATCCCAACACTGAGCTGCTGAGCTCCCCGGGGCTGGCTGCTCCATAAAGAGGGAGCCTGAAAGCAGGAACCCCAACCCCTCCATCCCCAGGACTGCTTTGATCAGAGAATCACAGAATGGGTTGGGTTGGAGGGGAAATTTAAAGTTCATCCAGTCCCAGGGGCAGGGACCCCTCCCACCAGCTCAGGTTGCTCAGAGCCCCATCCAGCCTGGCCTTAAAAACTCCCAGGGATGGATGGGGCTCCCACCACCTCTGGGCAACCTGTGCCAGGGTCTCAGCACCCTCATGGGGAAGAACTTCTTCCTGACTTCTGATCTGAACCCACCTACCTCTACTTTTAACCCATTCCCCCTTCTCCTACCACCACCTGAGATCCTAAATTCCCTCCCCAGCTTTCCTGTAGCCCCTTCAGATCCTGGAAGGCCACAATGAGGTCTGCTTGGAGCCTTCTCCTCTCCAGACTGAACAACCCCAACTCTCCCATTCTGTATCCACAGCAGAGCTGCTCCAGCCCTCTGAGCATCCTCCTGGCCCTTCTCTGGGCACACTCCAGCACATCCAGGGCTTTCTTGGAACAGGGGCTCCAGAACTGGACTCAGTGCTCCAGGTGGGGTCTCAGGAGAGTGGAGCAGAGGGGGAGAATCCCCTCCCTTGACCCTCTGGCCACTTTTTTTTTGAAGCAGCCCGGGATACTTTTGGCTTTCTGGGCTGCACCAACCAATAGCTGCCACAAAAGAGGGGGTGAGGGTGTAAGTCACGGGGGGGTTAAAACACTTGGAAAGGGTCAGTCCCACCCCCCCAGCCCTCCCCGGTCCCACCGGACACCACCTGAATGTTGTTATTTTCCAGAAGTCTCCCTGGATATCGGGTCCATTGTTGGCTTGAAGATGGAGCCCTAAAGTTATCGCTGGTGGGATCGCTGCCTTTTCATGCAGGCTGCTGGACTTCCTTTCTCCAACTCCTCTGGTAATTTCCTGCTTCTCTCCAACTTAAACAACTCTATTGTCAGGCCCTGCTTTATTTCACCAGCTCATTGTTCCCCCCCCTCCTCCCTGCTGCCTGCCCCCAGCCCTGCTTCACTCTGCCTCTGCTCAGGAACGGGACCTGAGGCTCTGACAAGGTTTTGCTTTGTTTTCTCATTGTCCTTTAGCTTGTCTTGCCTTTTTTTTTTTTTTCCTTTATTTCAAGGCAGATTTCAGAAGGGCTGTGTGGCCGTTCAGCCCTTTGAGAGCCGTGGTTGATTCCATCTCCACCATCAATTTCATCATCCTTCCTCATTTATTAATGGCTCCCACTTCCTCTCCCTTTCCAGCCTCCCTCAGTGTACTTGGAAAAACCCCCTTCTTCCCCTCAGGACCTGCTGGGAGCTCCCTTCTTGGCAGGGCAGCTCCAGCTCAGCCCCTAAAACACCCCCCTTGGTTCCTCAGGTCTCCCAGCAGCAGGTTGGCCCCACGAGCCAGGTCTGGCCCTTCTCATTTTATTCCTGCCAGCCCAGCAAACTGCAAACCCCCCCTCCAAGCTGCTCCAGCAACTCTGAGCTCGGAGAAAAAATCACTCCTCATCAAGTGTGCTCTGCAGGCAAGCCCTGGAGCTGCCAGCACACACCAGCTCCAGCGTGATAAATGGGGTAAACGGGTAAGCAAACATCATTTAAAGAGCAGGAGAAAAGCGCCAAGACTGACCCGTAACAACAAATTTATGAGGTTTCATCCATCATTGGCCCCAGTGCCCCGGGAGGCAGAAGATCCCGGTGGTTGCAAAACTCTCTGAAGTGTTCCTGGGGCTGGCAGGAGGAGCCCAAACCTCCCCAGGGTTCGAGGTAATGGCAGCAGTGATCCCACAAGCTTGTAGGACCTGCTGGGAGAAGGGTGGGTGGCTTCTGCTCAACCTCCTAAAACTCCCCAGGGTTTGAAACACAGGCACCAGTGATCCACTGGTCACCAAGCTTCCAGGAACTGGGTCTTACTGGGAAAAAAAGGGGTGGCATCTGCTGGGGGTGGCTTCTGCTCAGGAGTCCCCCATGGGGACAAATTGGACCAGGATGTGATGCTCCACTGCCAGCTTGAGTCCTGGGATCCCCCCAACCTCTCAGCTCTGCCCAGAAGCTGCTGCACCCCTGTCCCCCCCATCCTCCCCTCTCAAATGCACCCACAGCCAGCAAGCACCCACTTGCCCCACGGAGGCAGCACCCCACATCCACCCCACGTGGCCTTGGGGACCACAGGAGGAAGGGAAGGAACTGCATTTTTACCCAAAGTGCTGAGGCTGTGACTGTTCTTCTAAGTTATTCATTATTTTCTTTGTTTTTTAAGTGAAACAGCCCCATCGGAATCTGAATATTTGGGTTGGGTTTTTTTGGTTTTTTTTTTCCTAGAAACGAAGTTCTGGAAGTATTTCTTTTGGATCAGGCCAAATGTTCGGTGTCAAACAAAGCCAAAACACATCACTGCAGTTCGGGTTTGCTTTTGGTTTATTTTCAAACAGAAGCAGAAGGAGCCCTTAAATTAAACTTGTTCATAAATGTCATTTTGAACAATGAGAGAAATACCTCAGCCTGGAAATGGTGCAAAAGGCATTTTAATAGCACCAGAATAGTCAATTTTATTAAAATAAAATGGGGAGAGATGCTTTTAATCCCCTTTTCTTTCTTGATTTGGGTAAAAGCACCATAAAATCTGAAATGGGAGATTTTTTTATTTTTTTTTTTTTTGGCCAGAGCTATTTAGGGGCTGTGCTGGGTGATGGGACCCCGGGTTTGTGCTGGGGACACCTGGGAGCAGGGAGAGGAGAAGCAGCTTTGGGGTTCCACCACTCCATGTCCCACAGGTGCCAGCTCTGCCCACTGCTCCTTGGCTGCACCCATGGGTGCAGCAGCTCTGGGTCACAGCATGGGCGTTGCTGAAGCGTCACTGGAATAATCCAGAAAAAAAACAACCAAATGAAATTTAAAAAAAAAAAAAAAAAAAAAAAAAAAAAAAAAAGAAAAGAAAAAAACACCACCAAAAACACCAACGGAAAAAACCAGAAAACCACCCCATTTTTGGGACAGATGAGGAACTGCTGGTTTCTTTTGCTCAGAGCACCTGGGGGCTGCCAGATTTCCCCCAGTTAATTCCTTGGCGTGGCCACAGCCCCGGGGCAGGGCTGGCTCTGGAGGCTCAGCAGAGCGATGAACTCTGTGTCAGTTCATTAGCCAGCAAAATCAAGTTAGGAGGGGGAAAAAACCCAGCAACCCCCCCTCCCCCCCGACATTACCATGAACTGGAGCTGTCAAAGCACCAATTGTCTCCCCTGATGGAGAGAAAGGAGCAGAATGGGGGGGGGGGGGGCAGCAGCTGGGGCTCCCTCACCCTGCAGTTTGCTCAGGAGCACCAGGAATCCACACCCCAAATCCCTTTCTCTCCTCCTTCCCGGCTCTCTCAGCCTCCAGGCTCTCCAGGTTTTCTGTCTGGTGGCTTCAAACACCTTTGGGTTGTGGTTTGTTGAGGTGGTTTCTTTTATTTTTTTTATTTTTTTTTTTTCCACTAGAAGTTGCAGGGTGTTCTGACTGCAGCCAGGAGATTTTTTTTTCATTCATGAGATGATTTCCATTGAATTGCTGACCCTGAAGGGAACCCTTCACTTGGCTGCAGGCAGGATCCTGCTCAGAAGGCAGCTGGGAACCCAACCTCCCACCTCACCAGTTCCTTACTGGGCAGAACCATCAATCTGTTTGCAAACCCACCATGCCCATGATGCTGAAGAGCCACTGGGCCCCATTCCCATTTCCCTGGGAAACTGGGAAGGGGTAAAATACCTTCTTGCAGCAGCACCCAGCATCTCCTCTTGCCCCTCTCCAGGTGACCCGGGCAGCACCCAGAGAGCTCGGTCCCCTCTTGAGTGACAGGAGTGACCCCAGGGCTGCCACGTCACCGAGCTCAGTCATCATCCCTATCCTTTTTATTTCATTTTGCTTTGAAATGGATAAAAGCAGAACTCAAGAGCACTTGGACTGGGTTGCCCTGTGCCTGCCTGCCAGCAGCAAGCAGCCTCAGAGAGGGGGGTGAGGGGGGGCACGATGCAAAGGAGAGGATCTGATCAGAGAGCAGAGGGAAGCAGGCAGCTCCACACGGTTACAGCTCCCTGGTGCTGCTGGCAGGCAGGGAGGAGGGAGGACAAAAGCAAGAGGAAAATGCAGCTCTGGGTGACTCAGGGCTCACTTGACCCCAAGGCAGAAAAGTTCTCCTCTGCGGGAGGGAGCACAGGCAGTGGTGACAAGGAGCTGTCACCTGGGTGCTGGCAGGTCACTGTGTCACCAGCTCTGCCTCACCCCGAGCCCTTCCAGACACAACCAAGCCCAGCACAGACATCTCACCAGGGCCACCTCACCCACCCATGAATATTTAGCCCTGTAGGAAAACATGGAAGTGGTTTAGAAGCTTAGAACCACAGGATCCCAGCCTGGTTTGGGGTGGAAGAGACCTTGAAGATCATCAGGTTCCAACCCCCCTGCCATGGGCAGGGACCCCTCCCCCAGCCCAGGGGGCTCCAAGCCCCATCCAACCTTCAACACTGCCAGGGATGGGGCAGCCACAGCTTCTGGGGGCACCCTGGGCACCCAGGGGCTCAGCACCCTCACCCCAAGGAATTTCTCCCTCCCATCTCCTCTCCATCTCCCCTCTGAGCCATCCTGATGGGCAGACTGGCCAAATTCTTCCAAAGATGGGATGGCTCAGAGCCATCAGGACTGAAACCTCCTCCTGATGAGGCTTCACTCAAGCAGCCTCCCCAGCTCTGGTGGGTTTCTGTCCCCAGGAGATCCATCCTTCAGCTCTGCCCACAAGTGCCTTTTTTTTTTTTTTTTTTTTTTTTTTTTTTTTGCCACTGAACCAAACTGGCAGCTCCTGGCCCTTGGGTGACTGATTCCAGCCAGTTCCTTGGGCTTTTCATTTCCTTCCAGCTAGAGCTGAAGTTCCTCCATCACCACCTGACCTCCCGACTGAATTTCCTTCCAGGTCTCTCACTGCAGTCTCTGAAGTTCCCCCCATCACTTCTGGTTGAGGTTCCACTGCTGCCCTTGTTTCAGTTCCCTCCTTTGAACCCCCAGCCTGTTCTAGCAGCCTGCTCCTGCCTTCTCTGCAAAGTTCATTAGCAGAAATATTCATCTCACCCCCCAAAAAAACCTCCCTGATATCCCAAGTGGCTCTTTGAGGATCTTTGAGCTCTGCCTGCAGCTCCCTGCTGCCTCCCCTCCAGGCATCTCCCACCTTACCCCTCCTTCCTTATCACTTCCCCATTAATCCCCAGCTCCTCCTATTTAGTGGAGGATTTTTCCTGCACATTCTCATGTGCTGAGATCTACCTCAGGTCTTTTGTCTGGGAAAGCAAACACCTCCTGAAAGGAGCTGTGGAGGGAACCTGTCCCAGCTGGGACCTCCAGCTGCTATTTCATACCCTTCTCTTTGTACTTCAGTGCTTTTCATTACCATTTCCTTTCAAATCCTTTCCAAAGCCTGGTCTCTTGGTCAGGTCTCAAGCCACCTCTTCTCCAGATCTTTTTTATTTTATTTTTTTTCCCCTCTTTCTGGTCAGCCCACTGAGAGACACCCATGGCACCAGCACTGATGTGGTTTAGAAGAAGAAAACTCCTGGAAATGCAGCCTGGGGGAGGGAATCACTGTGTCCACACACAGCTGGACCCCCCAGGATGGACCTCCAGGTCCCCACCATGAGCTGTGCAGGTACCAAGGTCTCCAAAGACCTTTTGGGGTCTCCAAAGAGGGTGCTGGGTCAGCACCAGGAGGTGACAGTGGCAGTGGGTGCTGCAGCTGTGTCCCTATGCTTGGGGTTTCCATGGGATTCATGGGGTGGGCAAGTTGGCCAGGATCATCAGGGGAGGGCAAAGAGAAGCTGGCAGGACCTTCATCATCTCAACATCTGATTGCAGTACCCAGGGAGAAAAGAAATTTAAAAAAAAATATAATAATTATAAAAAGAACAGATGGACATCCAGGAGAAAAAATCATGGAGAGGTGGAAGGGGAGAACCCAGCTGGATCCCTGCTGGAGAAAACCAGGTGTCTGACCCAGTCTGCAGAGCTTGGGGAGGAGAGGCTGGTACCAGGATACTGAGACAAGGAACCCAAGGGAAGAGGAACCAGCTGGGAAACCACAAACTGAGCCTCATTTCCTGGGGGCCTGAGCCCTTCCCAGCCTCCCACCTGCTGGAAACTGCTGCAGGGCTGCTCTGTGCACACAGGGTTCTTCTCTTTGCCAGGAGGTGACACTGTCCTGCCCCTCTGTGGGGCATTTCAGGAGGCTGTGGAGCTCCATCCTCTTCTCTTTGGCCACCTGGGACTGCTCAAAGTGGCCACCTGAGCCCTGCAGGAGACTTCTCCTGGCTCAGCTCAGGTAGAAATCATGGGAATGCCCCATAATGGTTAACAACCCCCCCCAAAAAAAAAAAAAAAAAAAAAAAGATGGCTGAAAGATATTTTCTTGCTCTCTATAAATATTTTGAGGAGAAAGAGAGGGAAGGAAGGGTAAACAGCAGCCCTGCAGCTTGTTATTTAAACTCGAGGCCAGTGTTGGCACAAGAGCAAATGGGATAAACTCTTCATGAATATATTTGGAGGAGAAACTGGAAAAACTGCTGAAGGTCTCAGAAGATCAGGGGGGCTCTGGAGCCTCCCCTGAGGAGCAGGGAGAGGTTGGCTCGGAGCCTTTTTGCTCCTGATCCCCCAATCCTGCCCTGATCCCCCCCATCTCCCCCACCTTTCTCCTTGCTCCCCCTGCTCCTGGGATTCAGGGCACAGCTGGGACATCCCCAGCTCTGTTCCTGACCTCCTGATGGCTCCATGCAGAGGTTCTCCTCAGCCTGCTCGGCTCTGGGCTGGCTCTGCAGGGTACAACCCCCAGGTCACCCCCCAGCTCCAAGGACCCCAAAGCCACAGACGTGCCTGTGAACCAGAAACTAAAAGATTGTTTGTATTTATGGCTTCTTTTTTTTTTTTTTTCCTTTTTCCCCCAGCAACATATGTTTAGGAGCAGATGCTTCCTATGGGAACGTGACCAAAGGAGGGATGCCTTGGCCAGAGTCTCTTTTCCACACTCTGCAGACCCAAGGGGAAGATGGAGAGCAAACATTTGTTTGCAGAGGTTCAGGAAGCTTCACTTCCACCCTTCTCCCTTGCTTGGGAAAAAAAAACAAAAACCAAAGCCCCATCTCTCTGTGTTTGCAAAGCTCTGCCTTCAGCAGCTCCCGTGTATAAACAGCCTCGGCCTCTTGCCAGCCTGGATTTATCTGCTCCCAGACCTCAGATGCAGAAGATACACAAACGAGGTGGAGCTGAGGAATTCTTGGGTAGTTCCCAAAGCAGCAAACATTGCACAGCTTGGAACTCGGGAATGAAGGAGGCAGGGATGCTCCTGGAGCTTTCCCACAGCCTGGATTTTGGACACTGTGCCCTTCAAACATGAAGAATTTGCCACCTCTGCCTGATAAAATCCATTTTAACTGGACCAGGCTGGGATCACACAGAGCCCCAAAGAAAGGGCTGCTCATGGGGAGCTTTTCCCCAGCCCAGGAGCACAACCCTAACCCTGGGCTGGTGGGACACCTGGATCCTCTTCCATATCTCCTCCTTTTTGCCCCTATCATGTTTAAACACAGAGATTGAGGCATGGTAGGTACCAGTATGCACCAGTACGTACCAGTATGGC
This sequence comes from Heliangelus exortis, assembly GCF_036169615.1. Taxonomy (NCBI): domain Eukaryota; kingdom Metazoa; phylum Chordata; class Aves; order Apodiformes; family Trochilidae; genus Heliangelus; species Heliangelus exortis. The sequence continues at coordinate 16,336,767 of NC_092436.1, forward strand.
TGAGTGGAGGGGGAGGAGAGGTGTGGAACCTGCGTGTGCAGATCCCAAACAGCCTCTTGGGCACCTCTAAAGTCTGTCCAGGTGACTTGGGTGCCCTCAGAGTCTGCAGCCAGGGATCCACCATCTGCCCCAGGCTGAAACCATCAAACTTCTCTGGCAGCCCAAGGGGTGGAAGGTGGTGGAGCCAGCACATCACCTGCTCCAGCCCTCCAGTCCTGCCTGGAGCTCCTCCTGCAAACACGTGTCCAGCCCCACATCTACTGGAAAGGAGGAAAAAAAAAAAAAAAAAAGGGATTTTTCTGCTCTGCTTGTGCCCGTGGTGGCATCAGCTCCAGGGCAGGGCCCCCAGCAATGAGCTGCAGCCCTGGGAAATGCTGAGGGGACCTTTAGTGCCAGGAGCATCTCCTCCCTCAGCAAGAGGAGCCTGGCCTTTTGTCACTTCTCATTTCTCAGCTTGCCAACAACCTGGCTGATCAGCTCTCTGGGCTCCTGCTGACCCTTCCATGCTCCTCACTGCCACCCCCAAAGAAGACCCAGAGCCTCTGAGCAGCCGCTGGCAGCAGATCCTGTCCAGCCCTGAGCTGAGAGATTGGGGGGGTTGGGGAGGGAGCTCTGGAGATCAGCCAGGCCAAACCCCTGCTGGGTCAGGGCCAGCACAGCTGAGGATGTCCAGGTGGATTCCGACATCCCCAGGGATCCTCTGATCCCCCTGATCCTCTCGGTGGCTCTGGGCTGGGCTCTCCCCAGCAGTTCCTTCTCCTTCCTCACCTGGGAAGCCCAGAGCTGGGCTCAGATCTCCAGATGTGGCCTCAGCAGGGAGAGGGGAACCTCCCCCAGCCTGCTGCCCACTCTCTTCTTCATGCACCCCAGGACACTGTTGGTTTTCCTGGCTGTGAGGCCACGGGGCTGGCTCAGGGGTCTTTGCAGCTGCAATCTCCTGGTGTACAAGCAAGCACCAGGAGGGGGGTTGTGGCACTCAAAGTGCTCTGCTGAAGTCCTGAGGGTTAGGTGACAACCCTGGGACTTGCCAGCCGAGCTCTGCCATTGCTCTTCATGAAGATCTGTGGGTCTTGGGAGGAAAGAACAGGTCCAGGCCCTTCTTCTGTACAGGAGCAAGTCCCAAATGACCCATCACAACCCTCATTCCTAGGGAGGTTCCCATGGCAGCCACCACCACCCAGGGGAGAGGACAGATTTCTCAGCTGAGGTCCTGCAGACAGCTTTTGGAAAGCAAACTCTTCCAGGATGCCTGTCAGAGCCTATCTGTGACATCTAAGCCCTCCAGCTCACAAAGCAGCATCTGAGGAGCCTGGGAGGCTGATGGCTGGGAGCAGCATCCCTGCCAGGAGGCACCAGCCCTGCTTCAGGAGGGGCTCCAGGGCCTCCTCTGCCTCCTGCCACAGCCCAGGGTGCTGCCAGCACCTTCTCACCATCTCCCCACGTTTTGGCTCCTTCTCCCTGGGCAGGTGTCCCTCGAAGCCAGGGTCTGCTGCAGGGATTGCAGAAGATGGTGCCTGGCAAGGAGAGAGAGGAGCACCAGCAACCCTTGCATCAGGTCTGGTGCTGGTGCTGCACCTCCAGGAGCTGCTGCAGTGAGAGTCCTGACAGTCCAACAAAAAGTCCTCCCAATCGTTCCAGCTGATGCCAGCACCCAAACCCTCTCCCTGGGGAGTTGTCTGTGATAGAAAACTGAGATTTTAAGGCGTTGGTCTCCATCCTGCCTCTTGGTCTCCATCCAGCCCCCATATCTTATTTTTTTTTGCTTTTTTCTGGGGCGGTCCCGGGTCTCCGTCGTGGCACAGATCTCTTTAAAGTTTCATGGAAAGGCCTTGGGTGTATCTGTCACATCAATCCAAAGCCTTGCCTTTTGAAATATCATCTGTCAGCAGCTGCAGAAATGTTGGTGCTGGAGGCACAGCCCCCTTGGAGCTGACAGGAGTGAGCCTGACAAGCACTTGGGGTCACGAGTGGTGAAGGAGCTGGGGTGGTTTAAGCCCAGGTTGGCAGAAACTCCAAACTGACCTCGTATTCCTGCTCCACTTTCCAAAGCTTCCAGAGTCACCAGGACCTCCCCAGGCCAAGCAACCTGCCCATCTTCCTGCAGAAGCTGGAATCAAGTCCGAGCACCAGAGAGGATGGATGGAAGCTGTGCCAGGGGAGCTTTGGGATGGATGGTAGGAAATATTTTTTCCCTGAGAGGGTTGTCAGGCACTGGGATGGCCCAGGACAGAGGTGGAGTCCCCATCCCATCCATTTAAAAGGCATTTGGAGCTGGTCCTTAAGGACAGGGTTTAGGAGCTGACTGGGGTGTTGGTCACAGGTTGGGCTGGATGAGCTGGGAGGTCTCTTCCAACCCAAATATCCTGGGATTCTGTCCCTCAGACCTCCTGCTCTTGCAAACCTCAGAGAAGGAATCCACCAAACCCCCAGGGAGATGCCCACCTCTGGTTTCCTTTTCATTTCTCAAAACATCAACAACTGCTGTTGTTGACCTGGATGTTTTGTTTTGGGCTTTTTTTTTTTTTTTTTTTTTTTTTCAGTTCTTGTGAAACTGAGTGGTTTTGTCACCAGGTGGGAACCTGGACCTGCTCAGAGCCCACCAACCCAGCAGCAGCTGATACTCCCCTCAAGGTCCCCCAGCCTGACCCTGCTGTGCCCATTCTGGGCATCACCAGTGCTGGGGCACCCAGGGGTGACACAGTTTGCAGGGGTGCTCCCCTGCCCACCCACTGGGTCACAGGAACCAAGATGAAATCTGGGGCAGTTCTTAGCTCTCCCCATCCCTTCCCTGTCTCATCTCTGTTCTGCCCAAGCAGCCTGGGACTCCACACTTCTCACCCATCTGCTCTCTTCACCCTCACCCCCAGCTGCTGCTTGGGGCTCCCAAGCACCCTGAGCCTCCCCATCCCTGTTCTGCCCAGATCTGGGGGAAATCCACAGGGCCACTGCCCACACCATGCCCTCTGCTGCCTCTGCTGCCCATTTCCTGAGCAGGGCACTGCTTGGCCTTGATGTCTGTGCCACTCAGGCCTGGCTGCTTTGGGATTAATAACATTCATTTCACAGTGCCAGGATTTCACTGAACCTTCTTCCTGATTTTTATTTTTTTTTTTTTTTTCACATAATTGCCAAGCTCTTTTGTTTCACCAGCCGAGTCCAACCATTCCTCCAGCTGTCCAAAAGGGACATTAATCAAATGAGTGACCCCTGCTCCAGGCTGGACATCAGACACAGCCGTGTGTGCAGCCCTGTGCAAGTCCTCTTCTCCCTCACCTGGCCCAGCTCCAGCTCCTCCCCACCCACCCTGCCCCTCCGGACCCAAACCTGCTGCTCTGCAGTGCTCCTCAGCCTCCCAGCCAGGTGGGAATCCTGCTGGACCTCCCTCCTCACCTGGACCTCCTCACCTGGACCTCTGTTGAGTCCCGCCCAAGGCAGATTGGCAGCTGGCAGCTTGCAAGGATCTGGTGCCAGCTCCGGATCTGTTGGGTCAGGGGAATTTCTGCAGCATCATCAAGGCTTGGCTGCTCAGCCTAGAAATCAGCCTAGAATCAGCCCTCTGCCTGCTACATTCCCTGTCTGCTTCATCCTCTGCCTGCTTCATCCCCTCCCTGTTTCATCCTCTCCCTGCTTCATCCCTTCCCTGCTTCATCCCTTCCCTGCTTCATCCCTTCCCTGCTTCATCCCCTGCCTTCATCCCCTGTCTGCTTCACCCCCTCCCCGTTTCCTCTTTCTCCCTGGTCCATCTCCATGCCTGGTTCATCTCCCTGCCAGCCCTTCCCTGGTCCATCCCCCTGCCCAGTTTATCTTCTCTTCTGGTTCATGCCCCTCTGTGGTTTATCTCCAGCTCTGCTCCCAGTCCATGCCCTGCCTGGTTCACACTCATCTCCAGCTTTCCCGTGGCCCCTTCAGACACTGGAAGGTCACTTTTAGCTGTCCCCTTTTCTGCAGGCAGCACAATCCCCCTGGGTTCCTCTTGCAGGAGGTCTTGGGGGGGGTTTGCTGGAGCAGATCAGCCCCTCTGCTGCCTCCAAGTCTCTCTTTTCTCTGCAGTGAGTGCAAAGGAAGCAGAACCGAGTGGCCCAGTTGGGAAGATGTGGACCAGACCCCCCTAAAGCCAGGTGAGCTGAGCTCTGCCCAGGTGTCCAAGCACTCCCCTTCTCCTGCATCCCACCACAGCAGGATGGACAAACTCTTTTTTCCAAGAAGAACACCACAACATCAGCACCTGCAGAGGGGAACTCAGCAGCAAAGGATGGATTTTTCCTGAATTCTTTTAGCTAAGAGGTGTCCTGCTCTCACCCACCCCCATCCCACTGCCCCTTCTCCCAGAGGCACTGCCCCTGCCTTCCCAAAGCTGGATGTTTTCCCACGTGCTAGGGAAGAGCTGGAAGGTGGCACAAGGGAGCAGGGCAGGAGGAAAAGGGCAGCACTGACCTTGCCTGAGACACAAATAATTGCACCAAGTCAAGCCTGGAGAAGCAGGAGGAGAGTGACCTGAGGGTGTCAGGAGGAAAGGAGGTGAGCGTGGCCGGGGATTCATGTGCCATAGCCGGGGATTCATGTGCCATGGCTGGGAATTCATGTGCCATGGCTGGGGATTCATGTGCCATGGCTGGGGATTCATGTGCCATGGCCATGGTTTGCCAGGGACCTCCAGTCACATCCTCTCTGGTCAAGGACCCACCCACCAGCCAGGCTGCAGGAGAGGTGGGGTGGCAGATATTCTGGCTCTGTCTTCATGTTGGAAGCTGGCAAAAAAGCTGCCCCAGGCATGGTTCTTGAGCTGGAGCTGATGACAGGCTCAGGTGAAGCTCCCAGCTTGGCTTCCATCCAGGCAAGTCATAAGGAACAGTTGGATGTCCCTTCTTGTCACGTCAGAGGGAAGCAGCCAGCATCAGGGTGATGGAAGTTCTGCACTTCAGGGACTTGGTGTGCAGGGAAGAGGAAAGGGCTGGGGTGGGAAGAGCTGATGAGGTGCAGGGTACCTGCTCATTACAGGTGTCATGTCAAGAACATCCTGTCTGCCTGCTCTCCTTATCCCCCAGTGGGAAAGCAAGTGCCAGACCATTAAACCAGAAGGCAACCTAATTAAAAGTGATAAAAGGAAAACGTTTCATATGTAGAGCCAAAGCTTAGCTGGAGGGACTCATGGCCACGAGGCATGCCTGAGGATGTGGATTTAGCAGGGATCAGGAGAGGGTTAGATCTGTAAATGGCTCAGATGGAGTTCCTGGTGCCACCCTTGGCCAGGCTCAAACGTTTGGCTGAGCCAGGAGAGGACTCTGCACGGTTTGGGGAATAAACCAACCCCTTGCTCAGGCTCTCAGGAATCTGCAAGGAAAGGGATCCCCACCTGGGGACAGGGCAGAACTTTGGACAAGAGGAGATGCAGGTTGGGATGGAAGCAGCTGGGGCTGGGAAAGGGAACAAGAGGAGAAGAGCAGCCAAGCTGGCTTGGAGAGGGGAGCTGCCCACTGCTGCCCTGGATCCAGCAGGTTCTTGGCTGAGATGTGGAGAGAGGAGAACGAGAATCTGCTTCTGCCTGCAGAAACCAGGAGGGGACAAAGAGCAGGAGCTGCTTTCTGAGTGGGATGTCCCAGGGGAATGGGGAGTGCTCTGGTGGTCCAGGGGTACCCAGCCTTTTGGGGGACAAGCTCATGTGACCAGGAGAACACAACTGTGCTTGCAAATCCCAAAAGATGGGAAAGCCCAAGAGATAAACGGGGCTGGAAGCAGCCCTGGCCCAGAGGCAGCTGCACAGCCCCTGCCTTGCAGGTTCCAGTTGGTGCCCATCTCTGGGAGGAGCCCTGAGACATCCTCAGGACAGCTGGGACCATGCAAAATGAGCACTGCTTGCAGACCTGGCAGAGCACAGTGACTCTGTGGGAGTCACTTTTGGTTTGCTTGGAAAAGACCTTTCAGACCATCCACTCCAACCCTTCCCCCAGCACTGCCAGGGCCACCCCTGCCCCACATCCCTCAGCTCCACATCTCCAGGGCTTGGAAACCCCTCCAGGGATGGGGAATCCCCCTGGGCCAGGCCCTGAGACCCTTTCCAGGGAGAAATTGTTCCCCAGCTCCAACCTAAACCTCCCCTGGCACAACTTGAGTTGTGCCAAAAGTTCCTCTTGGCCCATCCCTTGGTCCTGGGGAGCAGAGCCCGACCCCCCCTGGCTCCAACCTCCTCTCAGGGGGTTGCAGAGAGCCAGAAGGTCTCCCCTCAGCCTCCTCTGCTCCAAATGTTGAGTCCAGAGGTCCTGGAGCCCCCTGGGGAAGATGCATCCATCCAAGGGGAAAAACTAAGGGCACCATCAGCCCCAGCTCAGAGAAAGCTCTGGAGAGAAAGAGCCACCCCGGTGGCAAATCTATACAAAAATCCTTTCTAAACACCAACAGGCAGAACATGATATGAAAGAACTGGAAAGAATAGAGCAAGGCACACTAATAACTCTTGGTAGGAGCCGTGACCCCGCCGATGAAAGCCTCAGCCTGGCTATTGGACCCGCAGGGATTTTTCAAAGCATCTCTGAGTGTGGCAGGGGACCCACAGAAGGTTCAGAAAAAGGGGAGGAAAAGGAGGGGGGGTGGTGGTGGAGATGTGAATGGCAAAGTTGGGGCTGCTTTGACACGCCAGCAGCTCTGGCATGGATAAAGAATCGCTTTCTAATCAGCAGTGTTGGGACCCAGCGGAGCAGAGGCAGAGCAGGGGCTCCCAGGGTGCATTGTGAGCCCTGAATTCACACAGCAAATGGTGACTGAGAGGAGGAGGGGAAAAGAAAATTTGAAAAAAAAAAAAAAAGAGTGAGAGAGAAAAAAGAAGAAAAAAAAGGGGGAAAAAAAATAAAAATGCAGTTCATAGAATTAAACCAGGACTGAAGGCAGAAACCAGGCTGGGTTCTGGGCGAGCTGGGGAGAGCTGGAGCCAGGCAGCTGGCAAGAGGGGGCTGTGGGGGTGGGGAGAAATTGTGGTTAAAAGCAACCTGGAAAATTCATTTGGAACCGGCTCATTAAGAGGATTGCAGCCCTGTTCTTGGAGGAGCAGAGGAAGAGCTATTATAGAGAGCTATTGTGCTGCTCAGGAAGGACTCGGGGGGCTGCAGGAGGCTCTCGGTGCAGGCAGAACGAGGCCCTCTCGGGCCAGCAGCTCCAAGGAGCATCTGGATGAGGATTTTTCCTCGCAGGCAGAGCAGCCACACCTGGGGGTTTGTTCTCTCAGGCGCCCCTGGTTTCCTGCTCAGAGCTGCCCACCAGGGTGTGTGGGGGGGGTGGGCTGGATCCAGGGTCACAGGGCTGGGAAAGAAGAGAGCAGGACCCCCAGAAAAGGTGATTGCCCCAGTTTAACCTCCTCAGCCCCCTGCTTTGCCCCCAGATCCTGGCCAGCTCTGGATTCTTGCTCCCTGTGGCCTTTCTCTTAGCCACGAAGCTTTCAGGTCTCCTCGCTGCCCCAGGGCACACCATCAGCAAACTGGGGCAACTGGGGAGCCCATCACCCCAGACCTCTGTTGTGATGCCTGGGTTTTGGAAGCAGGACCCCAGATTGTCTGTTTCTCCCACCTGGCCCTTCAAAATCACATAATTTGGTTTGAGTTTCTTTTTCTTTTTTTTTTTTTTTTTTTTTTTTTTGGTGAGGTGTCCGTGTCCACATCTTTTATGAATTTTACAGTCTAAGGGCTCTTTGCACTGGGACTCCCCTTGGCACCCAGGGTGCAAAAGCTCCTCACTGGTGGTGGTGGGACCACAGGGGGGTTGAATCCCACCTCTTACCATGCTGTGTGGTGCTGGCATGATGGGATCTACCACTTTACCTGCCAACAGCCACCTGGGGTCAAAAAAACCCCACCCCGAGCCCCTGCACAGCCTCAGGGTTGAAATGAAGCCCAGAGCTTAGACCTGACTCCAAGGATCCAACCCCATCCATCTCCAGCTCCCCACAACTTCCAACTGGGTGCAGGTGGGAAGCTCAGCATCCACCCTGTGTTATCCTGGGCTGGTTTATGGTGGGACTGAACCAGTGACTGGGGTGGGGTTCCCTGGCCCGATGGTCTCTGTCATGAGGTTTCTCAGGGGGGGTAACTCCAAAGATGTTTTTATGCCCCTCTGCCAGCTCTTTTGTCTTTTTTTTTTTTTTTTTTTTTTTTAGTTTCATGTGGTGACACGAGGAGGAGATCACCTGAAAGCATCTGGGCTGGGAGGAGGTGGAACTGGTGCTGGGGTTCAGTGCAAAACATCACCAGGAGAAAGTGCAGAGCAGCTGCTGTTGCTCTGACAACAGCCAGAGCAGCTCAGCCCCTGGTGAGCAGGATGGGAGCTGTAGGACTGTGTCACTGCCACCAGCTCTGCTCCCCTTGCTGAGGACACAGGGTGGGCAGCTGACAAAATCTCTGGGCTGATGAACACCTGATTTTTGGAGGGTTCAGCTCAGAAGACCCTGGTAGGAGCCTGAGCTCGTGAGCAGCTTGGGATCATCTCAACCTGCTGGTGGAGAGGAGGATTAATCCCCAGGAAGAGGAAGAAGAAGAGGGGAGAAACTGCCTCAAAACTGAACCTGACTTGTGCTCCAAACCTTTCATCAGCTTCCTTGCCTTTCTTTGGACACATGAAGTGATGATGTTCACCTGGCAGGAGGTTCTGCCCAGGCTGGAGAGAAAGGAGAAGGTGATGGAGAGAGCAAGGGAGAGAGTAACAACAGGGAGCTTGGTCACAAGGTTCGGGGAGGGTAAAAAAAAAACCCATGAACCAGGGGCAAGAGACTCATCAGGATGAATTTCAGTATGGATTTAGCTCCAATGGAGACCCACTTGGTCTTGCTGAGTGTATAATTCTCTTGTCCTCAGGTAGGTTGGCCAAACCATCCCCAAACCATCCCCTGCTCCTCCCTCCTGCCTCTGGGAAGCTGAGCTCCTGCTGGGCTCCAGCCTGGGAATCAAAGCCACAAAAGCTGCTGGGATGAGATCCCATCTCCCCCCTGAGCTGGCGGGGAGAAAAGGGGAAGTGGGAGCAGTAGGTATGGGCTGTCCCTCCCTCCCTGCCACTAACCTGCCAGGTACCAGATCCTGCAGGAACCTCGGAGCCAGAGGCTGGAGCCTGGGGTCCTCCTGGCACTGCTCTGACACGGTCCCTGGCCAGGCCAGCTGAGCACCACCCTGCACATCAACTCTGGGCCTGACACCACGGTTCCCAGAAGGCTTCTCGGTCATTTCATCTCCATCCATGCTGCTCAACATCTAAATATCCATGGAGACGAGACCTCACCTTCACCAAGCCTCTCCTGCGTGGCAGACAGTGCCCTCTACACTCTGGCAGCAGCGAGCTGCACATTTCTGACCTCCGGGCTCAATTACTGCAGCTCATTATATCTGGGAATGGAGCCAAGCAGGCTGAGAAAGCTTCCACTGGTGCAAAACTCAGCAGCCTGCGTGCTCAGACGCCTGGGGGCTGTGATCCATCAGCCTGCAGCTCCTGCTTCCTCACCCGGATTCCCAATTAACCCAACACCCCTGCCAGGCTCCAGCCCAGGAGCTGAAGCATCTCACACTTTGCTGAGCCCACAGCAGGTCCCCCAGCTCTCCAGGGCTGGGGTTAAAAAGGGGAGATGGTGGGAGAAGACATTCCCTTCCCAAGCACAAGGACAAGGTCCAGCTCTCCTGCTGGGCTGTGGGATCTCCTTCTTGCTCTCACTTGGCCTGGAGGTGTTTTTCCCAGAGATCTGGGGATCTCTGGTCTCAGGGAGGAGCTGGGCAGCCTGGCAGAAGAAGGAGAAGGTGGCAGAGGCAGAGAGGAGCAGGTGAAGCTCCTGTGGAGATGGTCAGGAGGAGATGGGTGCCTTCCTTTGAGCTTCTGGGTCCTTTGGTCTCCTCTTCCTCCTGCCTCCCACTTTGCTCTCCTCCAGCAGGTTCTCCTGATGCCCTCCCGGGGAGGTCAGCAGCGGGACCAAAGGAAAGGTGGGCCCATGGCAGCATCCCTCCCACCCCTCCCCTTCCCCCAGCCTCACTAACTCACTCTCCTGCTAGTTTATGGCCAGGACATTTTGTTTGCAAAGTGCTGTCAGATGTGACATTAAGAGGGGCCATAAATCAGAGCGCGGGGGCCTCTCCAAGCCTCGGCAGATGAAAACCTTTTATCACAATTTGGATCTGTTTGCACTGGTATGAAAATTATGGCTCCAGTTTAGCATCAACTTCCCATTATTCACGTCTCTGGGAAGCAGCTCCTGCTAAATTGGATTGTTTCAAACCTCCCCCACCCCCGTGGCCCCGGCCAACCCAACCTCCTCCCCATCCTCACCTTGGTGGCCTCTCCAGGACTGGAGCAGAGGGAAGGTTGTTGGATGCTGTGCAAGCTCCTGGCTGGAGGAAAGCTTGGAAAAAGGAGAGGAGGGATGGTGGAGCTGGTGGAGTTCTGGCAGCCTGGGCTGAGCTCTTCACCTGCCACCTCCCCCCGTGCCCAGGGAATTCCTGACCACTGGGAAATGTCTGGGAGAAGTGGAGTCAACAGGTTGGAGAAGGAGGGAAGGAAGAGGGAGAAAGCTCTTGACAGGGATGTGGATGGAGTTCAAAGGAAAGGGAGGGATTTTCAGCCCTGCTTTAACCACTGTTGTAAGAAATCAGGCTGTGTCCCCTCCCCCTGCCCCCCATCCCAAAAAGGCCACCCAGGGGGTCCCATGGGGCAGAGAGGACAGTGGCCATGTGTAGGGACAAAGAGTGGGGCAAGGTGAGGTGGGGGGTGTCACCCCTGGTGTCCCAGGACAGAGCTGGGAGCACTGCTCAGCCCTGGTGGGGACCTGTCCCTTGCTTTGGCTGTGGGAAGATGTGGCTCTGCCCCCTGGCAGCAGAAAAAACTGTCCCCCAGTGTTCCCCAGTGTGTCCCAGTGCCCCCCACCCCAGGGGCTCTGCCTCTCTGCCCCCCAGTGCTGCCGGGGTGGCAGGTTTGGGGTGCACAGCTGGAGACTTGGCAGGGGTCAGTGTGTGGTGGCAAGAGGTGACAAAGTTTTGGGGACACAGCTCAGCAGAGGGAACCTGCTGACCCCAACAGGGTCCCCAAGCTGGTCAGGCAGGGAGGGGTTAACACGATCCCAAGGAGCCCAGACCACAGCAGCCTTTGGGATGGGGGGAAGGAGTCCTCTGACCCCCCCTCCCCTCAGCATCTCACACTGGCACCACTGCCTTGAAAAAGTGGGCAGCTCTGGAAAGCTCATTACCCCCTCGGTGCCACCTGAAACATCGAGGTTTATGTCAATGAGGCACAAGATTCACTTTGCAAAAAGCTTAACTAGAAACCTCCCTTGGAAGGTAGGAAGAGGCACCATGGAGACCTGTTGGGAGTGTTAGATCTTCCTCCCAAACTTAGCCCAGCTCCATGGGAAGAGCATTTCAGGATCCCCCTGGCCAGCATCAGCCTGAGCAGTATGGAATCCCTGGCCAAGGGATGATGCCCTCAAAAAGTGGCCACTGACAGTCACCCCCTGCAAGTGGGGTTTGTGGTGCTCAGGGGTTTAAGGGAAGGATTGGCCACCTCCACCTGCCCCTGCTTGGGAGTTGGAGTCCCCACCCATGGAGATGGGTGCTGAGGGACCTGGCCCTGGCAGTGCTGGGGGCCAGGTGGGGCTCAGTGAGCTGAAAACTCTTCACCAGCTGAAAATCAAGAGTGAGCAGACACAGAGTGAGAGGAACAGGGGGAGAAGAGGAGGAAAAGCTTCTTCCAGATGAGGTTGGCTGCCCACACATTGGTTTCCCATGGCCAGCATCTCCCTGCTGCCCCTGGTTCTGGCTGAGTTGAGGGGCAGAGCCTTGCAAGCCCACGTCTGAGTGTCACCACTCCCTGCCACCATGTGTGCCACACGAGGACCCCAGAAACCTGCCCAGAACCCAGAAACAGCAAGGTCCTCCCGAGCGAGAAGCTGGGGTGAAACATCCCTCATGTCCCCGGGTCCTGCTGGGGGAAGCATCCTGCCCAAGTCCTCCCAAACCCCTCTTTTTTTCTTTTTTACCTTTTGTCCCAGGGAGTTGAAGCAGCAGCTGCCAGGACCTGGTTTGCAGGAAGCAGGGAGGTGGTGTGAGGGGTTCCTGACACAGCTGGGAACGTTTATTTTCTTTTTTGCACCTCGCTGCAGAAATCTTGCCGCAGCTGTAATTGCACCTTCTGATTCTTTATGCTTTTTTCTTTTTTTTCCCTTTCTTACCAGATAACACGGCCAGATGCTCTCCAAACAAACCTCGAAGCAGCCTGGTGTTGCAAGGCAATAGGTATTTTAATTTTAACTTAATCCCAGTGTGACAGCTCGGAATGAGACAATGTCACCATCCAGCAAATCTCGGGGGGTTTATCTCCCACAGACAGGTTTGGAGGGAGTTTTACTGAGCAGGAGACCAGCCCAAGCAGTCTGGGCATTTCTTGTGTGGTTTTATGGTTGGTCTTTTATTATTATTATTATTTTATTTTATTAACACTCACCCTGTGCTTGGCCCCCAGGCTATCGTCTCACTCCAGCCAAGTCCCTGCTAAAGATTCCCATCTTCTGTCAATCTCAGGAGAAGTGAGATGACACTAATAAATCCACTTGCTATGCTGGGAGCCCCTGGTGCTCTCTGGATCCTCCCTTGCTTTGCAGGCTGCTCAGAGCGAGGCTGCCTTGACTTCTGTCTCCTCCATCACCCATTTGCCACTCTGTCAGAGTTCAACAGGAGCAGCAATAATTAACCATTTCATGGCAATCACGTTGCTCTGGCTCTACAGGAGATGGAAAAACAGTTGTGAGGCTCTGACTCCGAGCTTCCTCTCCTTGGTGCTGAGTGTCTTGACTCTGCAGAAGAGCTGGGAGTCTTTCATTTTGCTCTTTAACCTCGTGAGGCTAAATTAAAACCAGCACTCATTCTCCTTTCAGCTTCCTGCAATCCCTCCAAGATCGGGGCCATGATTCTGTCCAGTGCTTTGGGAGCAGAACACCAAAAATTTGCCAATGGTCCTGATGTCCAAAAGGTTTAATAAAATTCACCAGCTCCAGCTGACCGAGCCTGTCACCCACCTTGCCAAAGTGCCCCTCCTGCTTCTCCTGAAAGCTTCCTAAAGCTTCCTAAAGCTTCCTAAAGCTTCCCCTCCGTGTCTGCAATGTCCTCACTGCCTGGTTCCTGCTCTTTAAGGTCTCAGGTGACTCGAGGAGCTTTGTTTTCTTCACCACCTCTGAATTAGCCACGTGTGTGTGTGTGGCTCTGGGTTTGGTGCCCAGTGGCTCAGGGGTGATGAATTTTGTCGTGTTTGGGGTTGAGTTGAGCTTGGCAGGAGAATGGGGTTCTCTTGAGCATGGGTTGCACCATCAGGAGATGACACAGGGAGCTTGACCAAGCTGCTCTGCAGCCCCTCTGCCCCAGCAACACCAGGGTTGGGGTCACCAAGAGGATGGCAGAGAAGACCCAGGCTCACCTCAGGTGTGGATGTAGCTTCACATGCAGCTCTTTCTCCACCACCCCAAACAACTCTCCCTTCTCTCTTGAGCCTTCAGTGGCTCCAGAGAGCCTTGGACTTGCTGGGTCTGTGCAACCCTGGCTTACAGCAGGGGATGTGAGTGAGTGAGACAAGGTTTGGTGGCTTTTCCTGAGCTCCATTTCATGAACTAAAGAAGTTGGGTGAGGAGGGAGGAGGAGAAAAGCTGCACTCACCAATCAGCCCCAAAAGGCAAGGGCTTTAGAAGAGACCCTGGGAAAGCCAAGGAGCCTGGGCAGTGTTCTGCATCCAACCTCCTCCTGGGGGGAGCCAGGGGGTTTCTTTCCAACCCAACCCCTCCTTTCCTCTCTCCCCACCAGCCCAGCTCAGGGTGCTGAGGGTGTCCAGCCCGGGGAGGGGACCTGCAGACATCACAAGTCAGCACTCAGGAAACCAACAGGAGGTTTTGAAAGAGTTTCCTGGACACCCACACATCAAGCATCCCACAGTTGAGCCCCTCTCGGAGAGCAATCCACTGCTCCAGGACATTTCATACCAGCTCAGCAGGCAGCTGCTCTGTCTCCATCTGCAAATTAATTCCTCGTTCCATCTTGCTCTTATTAAAGAAAAATTCCAAAAACTCACCCCTCAGCTTCCCACCACACTTGCCTGCTCCTGGAGGATGCTGCTGAGGGTTGTCCTGGGGAAGAGGTAGCTCTGAGAGGGGTCTGCAGCCTTGCACAGCTCTTCAGGAGCTGGAAGAAGAGGAGCAGGGAAGGTGTTGGAAGGGCACCTGCATTTATTTCCAACTTGGTACAGCCACCCAACAGGAGTGAGGGAAGGGGGTGAAAGGCAGGAAGGCATCCTGTCCCCCAGGATGACCAAATCATAAAATCAGGGACTGGTTTGGGTTGGAAGGGACCTTAAATACCATCTGGTTCCACCCCTTGCCATGGTCAGGGACCCCTCCCCCAGCCCAGGGGGCTCCAAGCCCCATCCAACCTTCAACACTGCCAGGGATGGGGCAGCCACAGCTTCTGGGGGCAACCTGGGCACCCAGGGGCTCAGCACCCTCACCCCAAGGAATTTCTCCCTCCCATCTCCTCTCCATCTCCCCTCTTGCAGCTGCAAACCCTTCCCCCTCATCCCATCCCTCCAGGCCCTTGTCCCAAGTCCCTCCCCAGCTTTCCTGGAGCCCCTTCAGGCACTGGAAGGTGCTCTGAGGTCTCCCTGGAACCTTCTCTTCTCCAGGCTGTCCAACCCCAACTCTCCCAGTCTGTCCCCAGCAGAGCTGCTCCAGCCCTCGGAACATCTCCAAGGTCTCCTCTGGACTTGCTGGGTGCACTGGGATGCACCAGGGAAGGGAATTCAGAGCCACATCTGGCTCCAAGTCTTGTGTAGTCTTTGGAGAGCTGAGCAGAAGATGTAAATTATGAGGCTAGGAAGATACAGATGCAGTTAATACCTGTTTTACATGTACAGTCTATAATATGTTGCCATAGTCTTGAAAATGTTGTGACTTGGAAGCCATAAAAGCTGGAAGGAACATGCTAATTGAGAACACAGTCAGGTTATAAATCCAGAGAAGATACCAGGGCTGGCAGGAGAGAAACCCAGGCCCAGGGAAAGAGGGAGGGGGAAGAACTGAGCTAGGAAAGAAATTAAAGAGAAAGGGGAAAGAGGGAGCAAACCAGGACTCCTCGGGTTCCTAAGGCTGGCTGAGCCTCAGGTAACACTTGGGGCTGATATTAGAAAATCAAAATAATTGATTGAAATGGAAGTGCTGTCAGAAGAGGGATTTGAGATCAAATTGGCAGCGTGAATAGGAACTAATTGCCAGAACCAGGGAGATTCCTCCCCCCAAAACCCCACCTAATACAGCAAGAGAAGATGAGATTTCCCATCTCCCAACAACCATATTTACCCCAGAGCTTGAAATGGTCTCTGGAGCAGAGAGAGGGAAAGAATCAAATGTGACACTGGGGTTGGTTTGGGTTTTTGTTTTTCTGTTTCTTTGTGTTTTTTTTTTTAAAGTATTAAATGGGATGGAGAATCTTCCCAAGCAGCAGGTCAGACCTCAGTGTCAAGAAGATAGGTGGAAATTGTAATAAAGTGCAGAGCTACTGGGTAAATGAATAAATAGGATATCATAGGAGAAAGTTTTTTCAGTTGCCACAGAAGGAAATCATGTCTCAGAAATCCACTAACGCTCACTGAAGGAATCAATATGTGCACAGGGGTGAGGTGGTCAATAGAATCTGTTAGGATTTTTCAAAATGCTTTTTTTGGGCCATGTCCCTCATCAGAGCCTCGTCGGGAAATTAACTTGTTATGGGTCAAAAAGGAAATTCCTCTCCTGGGTAATTTTCCTGCTTGAAAAAATAGGAAAGCTATAAAAAAAAATCAGTGATTTTCACAGGTGGGAGGGAGCTGGGCCATGAAGCTGAGTAAGGAGCTGGACTTGGGGTGCTCAGGACAAGAAGAAATGGTCTGGGAAGGGAGGGAGCAGTGAGGCTGCAGAGCTTCATTCCCTGATTCCCAGAGAACCACGGAATGGCTGAGCCTGGAACGGACCCTAAAGCTCCTCCAGTGCCACCCCTGCCATGGGCAGGGACCCCTCCCCCAGCCCAGGGTGCTGCCCAAGCAACCCCAGCCCTCCCCCCCCCCTAAATTCCTGAGAAAAACAAACCAAAACCAACAACAAAAAAACCCCAACAAGCTCCGGGGCTCCAGGGGGCATTTGTGTCACACCAAGGTTGAGTTCATGCTAAATTAAACCACCTTGGGATGATGGCTTTGGGGGAAAATGATGCTTGGTCCTTTTTCCCCCTTCCCAAACCCCCCAATGGGGGGATGAGGTGGCTGTGGCTGGAGGGGTTTGATGCTCCAAGGAGCTGCCTGGCTCAGAGCCCGGGGCTCAGCCCCTTCCTGGGTGCTCGAAGGACCTGGGCTGTGATCCAGGCAGAGGTCCTCAGGGAAGTTGCAGCTCACGTGGTTTCCTCCCCCATTTCCAGCCACCAAATTGCATTTCCAAGAAGAGAAATGTACATTAAACAACGGGGGGGGGGGGAAGATGTCACAGAGAGCAAACTGCTGGGAGGAGAGGGGAGGATGTTCTGGGACAGAGAAGGAGAAACAGCTGTTAGGATCAGGAGCAAAAAGAAAAAGGGAGGAGAGGATGGTGGGGGTGTAGGAAAAGGATGGAAAGCAAGGAGCAGATGTCCTGGGAGAGAAAGTGTCCTCTGCTGTGGGTGGGATGCTTGGGTGCAAGAGTCCATCCCTCAGGTTCCACTTTTGGGTGCTTTCTGTACAAGTGCCAGGGGAAGAAACTGGTGTAAACGTTCCAGAGCCTAAATCCTGGCAAAGGGTGAAGGGCTCTGGCCCCCTCAGCAGAGGCTGTGGGGCAGAGGAAGGGGTGGGAGGGGAAGATGCTCCCCGTGTGCCCCCCAGCCCCTCCTCTGCTCCGGCGCCAAGCAGGAAGCAACAGTCCTGCCAGAAGCATCCCAGGGGAAAGAGAATCTTGATCCTATGGCCAAATCCCAGCAAATCTCTTCTGCCTTTCTCTAGCAGGGAGTGACACATCCTCTGAGTCCTCCAGCCACCATCCCAGGAAATCCAAGCCTCCAGGAGCAGGGCCTGAGCTCAGCCTTGGGTTCCTGCTGCAAATTCCCACGGAGTCATCGAGCCCCAGCACCATTCAGGAAACGATTGGAGCTTCCCAGAGAGAGCAACAGGGATGAGCAAAACACCTCCAGAGTCAGCACTTCCCACCAGGTGCAGACCCTGAGCAGGTGAACCCTCCTTGTAGAGAGGCTGGTGCTGGGCTCTGCTCACAGGTACTCAGTGACAGAACTGAGGGAATGGCTCCAAGCTGCACCAGGGAATGTTTAGACACGACATTAGGGAAAAATTGTTCAAAGAAAGAGTGGTCAGGCACTGGAATAGGCTGCCCAGGGAGGTGGTGGAGTCACCATCCCTGGATGTGTTTAAGGGTTGTTCAGGTGTGGTCCTGGGGGATGTGGTTTTAGGGGAGAATTTTGTAGAGCAGGGATGCTGGTTGGACTCGGTGATCCCAAGGGGCTTTTCCAGCCTGAATGATTCTCTGACTCCCTGCTCCATCCTCGTCTCATCTCCCTCCTAGCAATGTGTCAGGAGCTTTTATTTTTTTCCCCCGGGTGGCTTTTGTTTCACTCCTGTTTGATACTGGTCCTGAGGAGCTCTGCAGCCTGGGAATTTCCAGCCCTGCAGCATCAAAGAGAGTTGAGGAGAAGGCAGGAGGAAACCTGGGGGATGTGAGCAAGCTCCTTACCTGGCCTGCTGAGTTTTCTCAGGAGGTCTTGCCAGCATTTAAGAGCAAAATTGGAAAACAACCTCAGCCAAGCAGAGGGAGAGGCCCTGGGGGAACAGTTTGGCAGCAGAGGGGGAGCTTTGCAGGGTGAGAGCGTGTGAGGGAGGAAGAGGAGAAGCAAAGAGGGGGGATGAGAAAGACAGAGAGGAGGACCCTGCACACAGCCCCAGCCAGGGCACCACCAGCTGCTCCCCATCTGCTCCTGAGCCCTGGCAAAGGTCCCTCCTGCTCACACCCTGCCCTGCAGAGCCACAGACCCATGGACTCTTCACAGACCTCTAAGATCACCAAACCCAGAAGAAACCACCATGCCACTAGGACCTGTCCTGA
The DNA here is from genome assembly GCF_036169615.1 of Heliangelus exortis. NCBI lineage: Eukaryota > Metazoa > Chordata > Aves > Apodiformes > Trochilidae > Heliangelus > Heliangelus exortis. The sequence continues at coordinate 16,354,861 of NC_092436.1, forward strand.
AGGACCATCCACATGGTTCTGTGAAGCCCTCCAGGGATGGTGACTCCAGCACCTCCCTGGGCAGCTGTTCCAGCCCCTGACTGCTCTCTCAGTGAAGAAATTCTTCTTCAGATCAAGCCCAAACCTCCCCTGGTGCAGCTTCAGGCTATTTCAGGTCTTATCAATGCTCACTTGAGAGTAGAGGACACCCACACCCCTACACCCTACTCCCAGGGAGCTGCAGTGAGGTCTCCTCTCAGCCTCCTCTTCTCCAAACCTCACATTCCCTGTTCCCTCAGCCTCTCCTCACAGGATTTGTTCTCCAGCCCCTTCCCCAGTTCCATTCCCCTTCTCTGAACTCTCTCCAGCCCCTCAATGTCCCTCTTGTCATGAGGAGCCCAGAACTGAACCCAGCACCCCAGCTGAGGCTCCCCAGTGCCCAGCACAGGGACACAATCCCTTTCCTCCTCTTCCTCCTCCTGGCCACATCCTCCCCCCACTCGTGGCCCAACTCCTCTGAGAGCCTCGGGGCTGCTCCAGGGGCAGCTGGAGCAGAAGGAAATGAGCAGTGCTGGGGTTCACACATCCCCCTGCTCCCCATGGGAAAGGGCATCCCAAGAGGAGAGGCGAGGGGTAGGAAGGTGGGAAGAGGGGGTTTCTTCCTGCAGGGACCCTTCCTCCAGCCCTCAGCTATTGTGCTGCTTCCTTCCTCCTCCCTAAGGCCCCCCAGGAGAGGGGTTTTGCTCAGGGCACTGCCTCAGCCCAGGTGATCCAGCCCACAGCTGCTTCCTGCCTGGCCTGGGACATCCTTGCTCCCCCCGCGCAGGAGGGAAGGAGATGAATAAGATGTTCTGCAACTGGGAAAGCCTGCTGAGGGTCAGCAGGGGATTCCACCACCCCAAACCAGCCAGACAACAAACCCTCCTTTTTTGGGGGGGGCTTTCCTTCTGCCTCCCTCCCACCCGGCACCCATCGGTTACCTCAAACTGGGAGCACTGGGTTAAAACCTGGTTCCTTCCCCACGAGGGTGGTGAGACCCTGGCACAGGTTGCCCAGAGAGGTGGTGGGAGCCCCATCCATCCCTGGAAGTTTTTAAGGCCGAGCTGGGTGGGGCTCTGAGCAACCTGAGCTGGTGGGAGGGGTCCCCGCCCATGGCAGGGGGGGTGGAACTGGATGATCTTAAAGGCCCCTTCCAACCCTGAAAATTCTATAGTTCTATAATTCTAAAACCAATAAACTTCAGGAGGAGCCCAGCCTGGTTCTAATTACCCACCTGATGGCTCCCCTGCTGGGGATACACATGAGGTGTGAGATGTTCTCCCCACGCTTCCCTGGACTGTCTCCCCCCAGGAGAGGGCTTGGTTTAAGCTGGTTTTGGGTTTTTTTGGTGGTCTCTGAAGCAGGTGACCACCTCCTGGGCTTGCAGTAGAACATCTGGGGGTTCTATGTGTGGTTCCTCCTCTTGGGGAGGGATTCAATTGGGTTTTATGGGATTAGGGTGCTTGCTGCAGGGTGTTCACTGGTGCTGCTTGTCTGTCCCCCAGGGGCTCCTCTGGTTGTCCCCACCTTGTCCCAGCTGGGATGGGATGGGATGGGATGGGATGGGATGGGATGGGATGGGATGGGATGGGATGGGATGGGATGGCCAGGATGAGGTGCTGGAGGTGTGCAGGCTGCTGGCAACATCTCTGCTAGGGCTGAACTGAGGGGGACCTGGCTGAGGCTTCCCTTTTAGTCCTGCATTGTTGCAGGGCTCCCGGGAGCAATCAGCCAGGGATTTAAACGCCATTGTTTTTCCAAGGATGCTGCTTTGTTTTGGGGGAGGTCAAGTTTCCAGGTCAGATTCCTTTCAGGAAGATTGAGCTTCTCATCCCTTTGTCTGGTTACCTTCTTCCTCGAAGGACTCGGGGAGCTGGTGCAATGCAATGTGGTTTTTTTTTTATTTTTTATTTTTTTTTAGCTCTTCTTTTCCATTCCTTCTTTCCTGCCCCTGTTTTTGCTCCAGGACTACCGATCTGCAGCCCTGCAGGGTGTTGGGGCAGCAGATGGAAGTCCCTGTTGCAAGGAGCACTTGCTTTTCCCCAGCTGCGGTTGTATCAAAGCAATTGTTTTCCATCCTTCTGGGTTCCTCCCCACCCTCTTGCCAGGGGCTAAAGAATTGCTTTGCTGCCCTTGTGAAACTTTTGTGGCCGTGCTAATCCCGTCTGAAGTATTGCCATAATGTTTGTTTAAAAACATATTAATTAGGTTTGCAGTAATTGGGGTTTGCAGGGCCCTCTCGCATTGTTCCTGCCGCTCTAATTTGTTCTATTGATCTTCCTGGAGATAGAACTCAAGAGCCGAGCTGCAGCCGGGCCGGGCCCCGCACTTTGACGCTCTCCGTGATTTGTTTGCCCACGGGCTGGTGGCCCCGTGGGTGCGGAGCGTGGCCTCTCAGCCCCCACTCCCACCCTCCCAACCCCAACCCCGGGGGCTTTTCCCACCTCCCCATCCCCAGGGCAGGGTGCGGGGGGTGGGATGGGGGCCCCCCCGGAGGTGGGTCTCGTCCTCCCGTTCTGCTCCCATCGCCTCCGGTACCGCCGGGCCGGGGACGCTGTGGCTGCGGCTCCCGCTGCGGCTCGGCGCTGGGTTTCCATGGTAACCCCAAGGCTCTGTTCCCCGACCGTTCCAGGTTATTTTTTTTTTTTTTTTTTTTCAAACGCGAAAAAATTTCCAATTCCATCAAAAGCGCCTTTCTGCCGGCAGCCCCGGCGCCGCCTTCCCTTCCCCCCCCCGCCTCCAACCCTTCCCATCCCCACCGCCCAGGCTGCCAGCTCATGAACCCAGCCCCGGGAGCTGGGTGCCCGCAGCCTGCCCTCCGGGAAGCTTTTTCCACCAGAGATGTCCTCGCCCATCACCCACGCTGCAGGATGGAGCCGAGACACCGTGGGGCTGAGCCCACCGGGACCCCCTCCCCGCTCCCACCGGGGTCAAGGTCCTCACTGGGTGCCCCCCACACCCTTTGCTCCTGTGTCCCTCTCCTACAGGAGCAGGGTGGGCTGGGGTTGGACTCGGTGACCTTCAGGGGTCCCTTCCAAGCCCGGTTGTCCTGTGGTGCAGCCCCCAGCCCCTCCCCACGCGTCCACCCACAGCACCTGGGTGGAGATGTCACCATTTTTCTGCCAGCAGACACAATACATTCCCAAACAATGGCCATTGCCCAACTCATCCCCACATTGCAACAGGATTTCACAGGGAGAATAAATCTCGGGGCCCCATATAAATAAATCTTGTGGAGGAGATAAAGGATGTGCAGCCAGAGCCCCGGGTGGAGTAAATCCTGCCCAGCTCCAGGCCACAGGAGGAGCATCCTCTATTTCACACCTGCTCCAGAGCCCAACGGGAGATTTATGAGATTCAGAAATGAAACCACCTCATTTTGCAAAGACTCCACATCCCCCACCCCACTCTGGGGCACTCCTCATCATCAAGAGGGGAAAATGAGATTTCCCAGGCCAGCTGGTGAGGTCCACTGGGCTTTGAAGGGCTGAGATGGGTGGGGGAAAGAAATCCCCATTTTTCACAACTTCTGGGCCATTTCTACCACCTTTGCATTCCACAGCAAGAGTTCAAGTGACACCTCAGTGGCCAGGTCTGCTCCACGTGGTGTCACATCTCCAGGGTGTCCTTCCAGGGACTGTGCCTGTGATGTCCAATCTCCCCATGGAAATTGCCCTGGATCCAGGGGTTTCTGGCAGCCACTGGGGACCACCAGGACTTTGGGCATGTGAGGCCATGAGCTCATCTTTCTGGCTTCTCTCATTAATGAAGCATCTTGGAATGTCCTCTCCTAAATGGGCACCAGGACATCAGGAAGTCAGCTGCACAGAAGGGGAGATCTCTGGAAAAGGAAACACTCCTTCCCACAGATTAGTAATAAATAACACTCACACACCAAAAAAAAAAAAAAAAAGTTAAAAATAAAAGCAAGGGAGCTGCAGCCTGTGGCAAGAAGCCTGGAAGTGTTTTGGGGTCCTCACCCCTTCCCCACCATCCCTGAAGCTGGGGGGGTCAGCCTGCAATCCCAAGGGAACAGCAGTATGGGCAGGCCAGGAAAAGTTTTGTGGGACAATCCTGGGAATTGCTACCCCCTGCCTGAAAAAAATCCACGGCAGGCACGTCCCAGAGAATGCTCTGCAATCCCAACAATGCTGTGGTTGGCTCTGTGGTGGAGCAGAGCTGCTCATTTCCTAATCCTTTCAGCCCATCAACTCCCCCCCCTTTGGGGAGAGCAACCAACTGGAAGTTTGAGCCTTTCCCCAGCTCATCTCACTGGTGAAGAGCTGAGCTGAGCCAGCTGCCAGTTCTGTTTGGAGGTAAAGTTGGGACCTGGAGAATGGTGATGGTGGATGGGGAGGGAAGGAGGGATGGAGGAGGAGGCTGGGGAAGCTCCATCCAGTTTTGCTCCTGTGATGTTTCATCTGCTGCAAGGGGAAGGAGGAAAAGCCTGAGGGAGGGTCAACAAAGATGGAAAAGAGAAACCAGCTGGATCCAGGAGGCTCTGGGATGGTGAAGAAAGGGTGGGAGACCCCTCACTGGTCCCAGAGGCATGACATGGTTTTTTATTCAGGTTGGACAAGGATGTGGGTGGGATGTGGGTAAGGACCAGACACCTCTACAGAGCCTGAAACAGTTGTCCCACCAGCAGGAACTGTCACCTGCAGGTCCCCATGGGTGCAAAAAGTGGTGGGAAGGTTAGGGGTGGCAGGAGCATCATCTGGCAAAGCAGCTTGAGGGGAGTCCCCTCTGCTTAGGGACATGGGAGTCAGAGGGCTGGTTGGTTGGGTTTTTTTTAATAGGATTACAACCAAGAAATATGACTCTCTAATCCGTTCTCTCACTAACAAAAAGAAGTCTCAGTGAGCTGCTCAGGTCAGGAGAAAGCAGTAATCTCTGCAGGATCCCCCTGCTTAGGTCTGACAGCCTGGAAGTGCCTCCCTTTGTTGCAGCAGAAGCAAGGGAAAAGCCAAGGAAACGGGAAAAAAAGGTGCAGCAGTAAAAGGAGAAGACCTCCCAGGGTTCCTGATCTTCTCATGAAGCTCCCTGGGAGCTGGGGAGTGGGCACGGACTTGGGTTGAGCTTCCCAGAGTGGTGCTGGTCAGCCCTGGGGAGCCTGTTCCTAGCCTGGCAGGGGATGGGGTGATGCCCTGAAGTTCCTGATGCTGATGGAGTGGTTGGGGGTGCTGGGAACACCTGGAAGTCAAACACAGGAGACCCAAAGCCCCCCAGCACTGCTGGGTGGAGCTGGAGCAGGGGTGTGGGTGACAGCCATGGAGCACCCAGCCTGGGCTGAGGCTGGAGAGCAGGGGATGGGGCAGGGTGATAACTCTCCCCAGCTCCAGAAGCTGTGCTTCCTCCTGAGCTTCACCTGATGGGAGCTATGATAAGGGATTTTTTTTCTGCTTTTTACTGCAGAAACCTGACCCTGGGAGACACTGAAACCAAGAGAGAGGCTCCGGGGTCTTATTTCAACCTTCCTCCTCCACCCCTTTCACCTCCACTATCTGATGCCAGGCAAACGTTCCCAGGCTCCAGGAATCCTTCACCTTTCTCAGTCCCAGCTCTGATTTCCAGCGTGCATCAGAAAAGCAGCTGAGGCTTCTCTGACTTCCCTGCTGTGCCTTCCTTTCAGCCTGTGAAGGGGAAGTGCCAAGAGCCCAGAGAACAAGGGGACACTAAATATCCTCACAGGGCCGGGGGCAGATGAGATGGGAAAGAAGTCCAGGGAGGGTTATTAACTCACAGGGATCTTGTCTGGCCCGAGCAGTCCCTGAGCTGCAGACTGCAGGGTTATTAGAGGAGAACATGGGGTGTACTCACCTTCTTCTTCTTCCTCTTCCCTGGCATCTTCTCTGGGTTCTGTTGGACAGAGGTTCTGTGACACCCGGCCCAGCCTGGGTCCTGCCCAGCAGCACCACAGAAGGGAAATTCCCCAAAGTGTTCAGGGCTGGGAAGAAAGAAATGAAAAGGGAGGACATCAGTTCCACACCCATCAGTTCCAAACCATGTCTGCTGGGAAACCACCTTTCCCCTGCCCTGAAACCACCTTCCCCCCCTGCCCCTTCCCACCCTTCCCTCACCTGCCAGCATCACTGTAGGGAACAGTCACTAAAATAACAGGGTTGGGGTTTTTTATTATTTATTATTTCCTTAATTTTAACCCCAGATCAAGGCAGGGAGATGTTCAGCCCACCTGGAGATGCCCCATGTGTTGTTGGCCCTCCTGCCACCCTGCACAAAGAGCATTGCTGGGACATCCTGGGCGGGGGGGCACTTCCTTCCACCACCTTTTATTTGAACTAAACCATGTTTTGTTTTTTTCCTGGGGAAGAAGGAAAAGAAAAGGTTAAGATGACAGAAAATAGAAATGGCCACAGCCCCAGGGCACTTGATCACCCTCTGGATCACAGAAATCATCATGGCTGGAAAGGACCTGGGATGACATTAGGAATCAGGGAGTGACAGGACACGGGGAATGGATTCAAACTGGAGGAGGGGAGATTTAGACTGGAAGTCAGGAAGAAGTTCTTCCCCATGAGGGTGCTGAGACCCTGGCACAGGTTGCCCAGAGAGGGGATGGAAGCCCCATCCATCCCTGGAAGTTTTTAAGGCCAAACTGGATGGGGCTCTAACCCAACCCACCAACCCCCCATGGCAGAGGGGTTGGACCTGGATGATCTGAAAGGCCCCTTCCAACCCCAAAAATTCTATGATCTGATGACCTTCGAGCTCACTGAGTCCAACCATCAGCCCTACAGCACCTTAACCACTAAATCATCTCCCAAAAGGCCATATCTGCATCTATCCTGAATTTTCTCCTTCTGGCTCTGGCTCTTTTCCTGCTTGGCTCCCTGAAGGAAGGCTCAGAGGTATTTTTCCCCCAGAGGTGAGGGACTTGCAGCCAGGCAGCTGGACCCAGCCCTGCGTTTCTCCTTCCCAAAGGGTTGGGCTCCTTTCCCAGAGCATTTTGTAAGGGCAGATGGCTGGGAGGCAGGAGGCACAAGTGGCAGCACAGAGAGATGGTTTGGGGAGGAGAGGAGGGAGGGGGATTGGGGGGGTGGAAGCAAAGCTGGAGGAGATTTCAGGGCAGAGCTGAGCTCCCATTGCATCTGCCACTGGAATCTGCTCCCCACCCCACTGTGCTGACCTTTTCTTGCTCTGAGCCTTGTCAACATGACCCCTTCCCTGAGCAAGGGATGATTTCCTGCTGAGAGATGAGAAGTTCTTGGGAATGTCAATTTTTTTTCCCTCCCTCCCCCCTCTTTTTTTTTTTTTTTTTTTTTTTTTTTTTTTTTTTTTATGATTATAATTTTTTCTCCCAGCAATTAACTCAATTACAGCTGGTCTTTCCATTTAGCAGGAGCTGCTGGGTCACCTGCCAGCACCAATTTGACCTGGATTGTCTTGTGAATATATCAGCACATTTCTGTCAAAACTGCAACAGCCAGCAACCTGCTATTTATTCCAAACATCAGCCTGGCTGTGAAAAAAAAAAAAAAAAAAAAAAAATTAAAAAAAAACCATAAAAGGGCAGGCCAGGTGGGAGGTGGTGGGAAGTTTGCTGGGGCAAAGCAAATTCCACCCAAAGCTTTTGAACATTTGACCCATCAGAGTGAGTTTGTGCTGGGATCAGGGGTGCTGCTGGCCCAGGCTTGGGTGCTGCCATCAGATGTCACCTCACAAAACCCTCTGAACCCTGCAGCTTCCTCCATGAGGCATCTGTGCCACCAAAAGCTCTTCTCCATGCCATGAAATTAGAGTTTGTTGGCTGAGCCTAAGCATGAAGAAAATCACCAGGCAGATGTCAGAGTTGGGAAAAGGCCCTGGGACTAAAAGCATCCAACCTGCATCCCCCCTGGAAAGGTCTCCAAACCCCGAGCTGTGAGGGGGGCACCCACCTTCCCAAGGGCTCTGCTTCCTGGGAAAATCATCTCTCAGCACCTGAGAGCTCCTGAATAACTTGCTGAAAGATCCCCAGAACTGCACAAAGCTCTTGGAATCCTGTCTGTGTCCTCACATCCATCCTCTGTGTATTTTGGAAGCCTCTGTGTGTATCTCACCTCCTTCCCAAGTCCCATGGCTCTCCTGGGGCTGACTCCTCCCAAAGAAAGGGATGAACCATTCCTGGAGGGATAAGAAGGGTCAGGTCCCCCATCCCCACCCTCCCAACACCTGCACACCTCCTGCTGCTCCAGTCCCCCTTCCTGATGGAATTCTCAGGGCTCACTTCCCACCCCCCTGCTTTGGGGAACAGCCCTGACTGGAGGGGGGGTTGGAGCTGGATGGGGATATCCCAGAGAAGGGAGGAGCAGGCAGTTCCTTCCTGACCAGGATTTTAGGACAAGGAGCTGTTCCTGTTCAGTGGTACTTGGGGAAAACCTGAGAGCCAGGGCAGTGTCAGGGCTGGGAGCCACCCAGGCACTTGGGACTCCACGGGAGAAGCCATTCCCTTGGCCAGAGAAGGGCTGGGGATGGGATGCAGGGATGGCAAAGGGCAGGGAGCAGATGCCTGGCTCTGGAGGCAGGGACAAGGGACCCAGGGGACACCACGGAAAGTTGCTGGGGACCACTGGAAGATGCTGGGCTGAGGACAAGCCTAGAAGAAAGCATCAAGTCCCTTGGGAGGGCAAGGCTTCTTTACAGCCTCTTTTCTTTTTCTTCTCACTCCAACCCAATAGAATTCTCACGATTTTGAAGGTTTTTTTTTCACAGCTCTCTCATGTCCTGCTAAAAGCTGCTTTTTAAACACTTCCCCCTCCAAACTCCCTTGGGGCCCTTCTTGCCTGCTGTGGGCAAACAGAGGGGGTCAGAACAGACCCCCCAGCCTGGGGCAGATCCCTGGGGTTCTCTTTCCATCTGGGTCTGTCTCTGGTAATGATACATCATTCCTCCTTCTTTTCTAATTCCTCCTCTGATGGATGCAGCCAGCCCTTCTCCAAACCTGACATTTATAGCACCAGTTTTCTCTGGTTATAAATATAACCTGAATGCGTTGGAGTAGCAGGAAAATCGTTTAAATGTTCCCTTTGACAGCAAGTTTGAAGATTGCTGACACTAAAACCACTTACTTATATTGTTCTGTATCATCCTGCACTGAGCCTTCAATCATCCTCATTACAGGTGTGGCAGACACTTTGCACAGGGCTGTGTGCAGGAGCTCACCCTCCAGCCCATCACACCCCCTGCCAGCCCAGGGACCCCCCAGATTCCCACCTAAATGAAGAGCAGATTGAGCAGCTGGACAAATGCAGAGCCTGGGTGCAAATGCTGAGATCATTTTATGTGCTGAAGTCCCAGGGTGAGCAGGCACAAACCTCCAGTGAGTGTGGGATGGAGGGATGGAAGGATGGAGGGATGGAAGGATGGAGGGATGGAAGGATGGAGGGATGGAGGGATGGAGGGATGGAGGGATGGAGGGATGGAGGGATGGAGGGATGGAGGGATGGAGGGATGGAGGGATGGAGGGATGGAGGGATGGAGGGATGGAGGGATGGAGGGATGGAGGGATGGAAGGATGGAAGGATGGAAGGATGGAAGGATGGAAGGATGGAAGGATGGATGAGGGACACACAGTCACACTCTCCAATGTCCCTGTTTGGACATTTTTGCCTTCTCTTAGTGCAAACTGGGTGGGGGACCAGCAGCTCTGGCTGGTTTGGGTACCCAAAGCCCACAGCTACGTTCAGCCTCCATCAGGCACACAGCACAGAAGGTTCAAATTTGGGTTTAATGTTCCCAACATCCAATCCCAGAATCATGGAATGGTTTGGGTTGGAAGGGACCTTAAAGCTCATCCAGTGCCACCCCTGCCATGGTCAGGGACACCTCCCCCAGCCCAGGGGGCTCCAAGCCCCATCCAACCTTCAACACTGCCAGGGATGGGGCAGCCACAGCTTCTGGGGGCAACCTGGGGCTCAGCACCCTCACCCCAAGGAATTTCTCCCTCCCATCTCCCCTCTTGAAATGTAAACATGCAGACAGAGGATTTACAAGTCCTGATGTGGCTCAGCATCCCTTGGTCTGTCTCTGCCATCTCACTGGGTACCCACCTTGTGGTTCTGTAGGAGCACGGGAGAGGTGGAAGACCCACAACACAAGCAAGGAAGCTCCTGGGGATGGCCAAAAATCAGACATGGACCCATTTCTCCCCAGCACTGGCAGCTACAGATGATCCAGGAGCATGATGAGCAGAGGGCTGCAGAAGGAGGAGGGGATAACAACCAGGCAGGGCAGCAGGTAGGAACCCATCAAGCTGATGCACTGGCTCCTGCAGACAAGTACAAGGCTTTAAAAGCTGGATAGAGAGATGAGCCCTCAGGTCCTGTGTGTTCTTGCCACTGAGACAAAAGCCAGCCAGAATATGATGTGCAACAGGAATCTGAAGATCTTAGAAAAAAAAAAGAAAAAAAAAAAAAAAAGAAAAGGAGGATAAATGCAGCTCTCTGTCCATCCCCAGTGGCTTTCTGAGCCACTTTCTCCCAGGGCTGGTGGAAGAGCAATGCTGAAGGATCTCAACCAGAGGTGGGAAACACCAGAGCAAGAAAAAAAAAACCCCAAACCAACAAAACCACTGCAGGAGAAGCAGTTCTAAAAGAGAGAGACATGAAAGGAAGGTTTTGGGGATGAGAAGGAGGGCCACAGGCACCTGGTGAGACAGCAAAGCAGAGCAGCACGGTGTGGAGAGCTTGCAGCAAACCTCTCCCCAAATTAAGTCATCTTAGGACCAGACAGATCAGGCTGAGCTCTGCTTCCAGGTGGTTTTATGCTTGTGATGCCCTGAAAACAAATCTGTTTTCCCCTTCTGAGTCCCACATGGATGGAGACTCAGCTGGTGCAGGGGGTGGTGCCCGGGGTGCCCCAGGTCCAAGCTGCATCCTGGGGCCGAGCCGGGTTCCCAAGGAGGAGCTCACTCAACGTGTGCCCTTCTCTCTGGGTGTGCCAGGTGATGTTCTCTGCTGTAAACATAAGGAGAGGTGACATATGCTTTGCTTTCTGCTTGGCTGGCTCCCAGGCTCCGTGTGGTTAATCCTCTGCCGAGGTGACACGCTGAGCAGCACGGGCCAGGATGCGAGGTGACAGGAGTGCTGGTGTAAGTGACTCGAGGTAAACGAGTGGAAGGGAGGTGGTGGAAAACTCGGTGTTGCCGAGGTGCCAGAGGGCAGGGAGAGGCAGGGAGAAGGACACCCGACCACCTGGAGGACAAGGGAGGAACAGGGAGCACCGGCTGAGCTCAACAACCCCCCCAGACCCAGCGCCTGGGTGTGAAATAAAGGGGACGCCAACCTGCCCTGGGGGTCACATCCCTGGGGAGGGGGTCAGGGCAACCTCTTGACCTCCCACGTTTCAAATGGCAAGCTGAGATCCCCCCCAAGAGCTCTCACACCTCAGCCTCCCCCAGGAGGGGTGAAGGAGGCATCTCAGAGGGTTCCCCGTGCCAGCATCTCTCCTCCGCTCATCCCACCAGGTACCAGGATGCTCCCAAAACGTTGTCACCAGAAGTGTCAGCTCGGTGAGGTGATGGCACCAGCCCCACCGAGGGCTCTTGGTTGTTGCCCAGGAGTTGTCTCTCCTTGCAGACAAACCCACCCCGGGGCTCTCCAGCCAGCCAGGCTCCGTGCTGGGTTTTTCTCCAATTAAACAAACTAAAAAATCAACAGACAACCTGGAGGAGGAGGCTCCTCACAGCCCCTCGTTAGCATTCCCGGCCTATTCTGCAGGAGAGCAGGATGCTCTCCAACAAGGTCTGTGCTCTGATGCCTAATGCCATGCTGCTCCTGGCCCTTCCCTCTGCCAGCATTTCCCTTCCTTGCTGCCAGCTCCTGCCAAACGCTGCTGCAGCCCCCGTGCTGCTCTCCCCGTGTAGGATTCCCCAGAAAGATTCTCATCTTCCATAAACACGAGGATGCTTTCTCCACTCGAGCTCCAGGCTCGTTGTCACCCCCCCCCCACCACCTCCTCTGATCCCTTCTCCTCCCACCACGCTGGGAAAATCCAGACCTTGCTGCTGCTTCTCCAGGGGAGCCAGAGCCGTGCTGCCCACCCCACTCACCCAGCACATCTGGGACAATATTTTGTTCTGCTTCCCTCCGACACCTTTGCAGAGCAGGTCCTGGCAAAAGCCAGAGCAGCAGGGATGCCAGGGGGGGAGATCCCAAGTGCAGCTCTGTGGTACCTCCAGTGGGATGCAGGAAGGAGGAGCTGGGGACAGCCTGGGGGAGCAGGATGCTTGCAGGCATCTGTTGAGACTTTCAGGGCAATTTTTTCCCCCATATAATTCATAAAATGAGACCTCACCTCAGCCAGAAAGAGGATCCTTGGGAGAAAGCTTCTCACAAAGTCCAGCCGTGGGTCAGAAGGACAGGAGCAGGCTTGCTAGCAGGGATGAAGCTCCTGGCATCATGGGGGTCTGCAGCTGCTGGAGAAGGAGGGATTATCATTCCCAGGATTTTTTGGGAAGCTGTACAACACTGTCCTTCAGAGACTCATAGATGGTTTGGGTTGGAAGGGACCTTAAAGCTCATCCAGTGCCACCCCTGCCATGGTCAGAGACACCTCCCCCAGCCCAGGGGGCTCCAAGCCCCATCCAACCTTCAACACTGCCAGGGATGGGGCAGCCACAGCTTCTGGGGGCACCCTGGGCACCCAGGGGCTCAGCACCCTCACCCCAAGGAATTTCTCCCTCCCATCTCCTCTCCATCTCCCCTCTTGCAGCTGGAAACCCTTCCCCCTCATCCCATCCCCCCAGGCCCTTGTCCCAAGTCCCTCTCCAGCATGGGATAGTGGTGGAAAGTCCCAGGTTGGGTGGAAGTACCCATAAATCAGAAATCCTTTGTGGAGCCAGGTGGTTTGTGCTGCCATTTGCTGGTCCTGCTGGCTCCAGGGATCTCCCCACCCTCAGCCTCATCTGGTTCCCCCTGAACTCCCCACGTCCCAGCCACCCCCCTGCCCTGGCAGAACCACCCCATGGGTTGGGGGGAAGGGTCTGAGCCAGCTTAAAACACACACTGCCAAGAAAAGCCCTGGGTTCCTAAAGCTTGGGGAGCTTCTTGCCCCTGTTCTGAGATGCAGGAGTGAGCACCAGATGCCCCAAGCCCAGGGACTTTGCAGCCCAAACCTTCAGCACTCAGAGCTCAGCTCCCAGGTGCTGGTGACTTTGTAGAGCCCCAACATGTCTGTGTCCCCAGTGCTGGGCCAGCCCTGGTCCAAGATGTCCCTGAGGTGCTGCAGGACACCAGAAGCCACCAGCTCGGGGCCACAAGTGGATCCAGCTCCCCTTGGTCTCCCTGGGGACCAACCCCTCCATCCCCTGCCTGCTTCCAGCATCTTTGCTCAGGCAGTGGGAGATAAAAGCCACGGGAGAGTCTGGCTGGGGCTTTGAGGCCCGGAGAAGGGCAGAGGGAGGTGTGTGGGGGTAATTTTATTGCTAGATTAATAATTTAAGAGGACAAAATGGAAGTGAATTCACTGAGAACTTGAGAGCTTTGTGCAGGGCTGAGCCTGCTTCCCCCTCCTCCAGCAACTGCTCCCATCACCCGACTGCAGAGGGTTGGGTGCTCCCCACCTCCTTCTCCTCCAAGCCCTTTCTCCCCCAACATTTCCAACCTTTCCCCTCCATCTCTCAGACACCAACCCTGCCCGTGGTGTTTCCCAGCATCTCCCAGTCTTTGCCTCCTGAGATGCCAGAGCCTGGCCCAGGAGTTTTGGCACCAAGAAGGGGACACTTGGCAGCTGAGATTTACCTGGATGGAGCTAATCCAAGGCAGCAGGAGGAAGTTTCTCAGCCAGCTGACAGCCTCTCCCCTCGTTTGGCTGAGCCAGGCAAGCAGAGGCCACAGGCAGGAGGTTGGCAAAGCTCTGATAATAAATTGTGCAGAGAACAGCAAGAAAGGGAGAGAGGAAAAAAAAAAAAAAAAAAAAAAAGAAGAAGAAATCCTGACTTTGATGTGCAGGCAGCCTCACTATCCTCACTATCTTCCATCTCCAGCACAGCAACAAGAAGCTCAGAGTGGTCCCCACCAGCCTGCTCCACGCTCTGTGCCAAGGAGGATGGATATGGATGGATGTTACAGAATCACAGGAAGGGAGGGCTTGGAAGGGACCTCCAAAGCTCCTGGAGTCACCTCCATCCAGCAGGTCCCACAGGGACACATCCAGGGGGGTTCTCCAGAGGAGGAGACTCCACAACCCCCCTGGGCAGCCTGGGCCAGGGCTCCCTCACCCTCACAGTGAAAAAATTCTTCCTCATATCTATATGGAACCTCCTATGGTCCAGTTTGTGTCTGCTGCCCCTTGTCCTGTCATTGGGCAGAACTGAGCAGATCCTGGCTCCATCCTCCTGGCTCTCACCCCTTACATATTTATAACCATCACTGAGCTCACCCCTCACTCTCCCCCAAGCTGCAGAGCCCCTCAGCACCCTGAGCCTTTCCTCCCCAGGAGATGTTCCACTCCCTTCAGCACCTTGGAGGCTGTGCTGGGTTTTCTCCAGCAGTTCCTGGCCCTTCTGGAGCTGAGGGGCCCAGAACTGGACACAATATTCCAGATGTGGCCTCAGCAGGGCACAGAGGGGGAGCAGAACCTCTCTCAACTTCCTGACCACCCCCTGCTAATGCCCCCCAGGTGCCATTGGGCTTCTTGGCCACCAGGACACATCCCTGGCTCATGGTCACCCTTCCAGGGCCCTTTCCCCTTCACTGCTCTCCAGCAGCTCAGTCCCCACCCTGTCCTGGTCCCTGGGGTTCTTCCTCCCCAGCTGCAAGACTCCTGCAAGATACTGAAACTGAGGAGGGGACTGAAGGAGCCTCCATGGGACCATGGAAACATCCATGAGGTGGGGATTGGGTGGAAAGTTGGGAGCTCCCATCAGGAGCTCTTTGATCCAGAGCATCAAGCCCTGAGCAGAAGTCTGGGTGGCTCTGCCAAGGTGGGCTGAAAATTTGGCTGAGCTGCAGAAGATAGCAAAGGGCCCTGATTCCTTGTTATGGCAGAGCAAGGAAACTCGTTAGAAATGGGAATACTAGTTGCTAGTTAATGGTTAACTGGTTAGTTAGCAGTGTTAGGGCATGGCTGCTGCCACAGGTACTGCCTGGGGCAGGTGTGACCCAGCTGTGAGGTGTCCCTAAGCCAGGACACCAGGCTAAGAGGTGTTCTAAGATGACAAAATTCAGTCAGGTTCTGCTCATTTCTCTCCTGGCTAAATGATGGTGGCTCAAAGGAGAAATTTGGGTTCTTAATCCCTCTCCTCTTAGGAGGAGGCAGTTTGAGAGCTCACCACTCCAGCCCTAGGAAGATGCTCCCAATTTCCAGATGGGATTTCATGGTCCCTTCACCCTCCCCTATCAATATTCTCCTTAAACAGCCCTGGGGTTTATTTTCCTTTGCTTATAAACAGCACTTGAACTCCTGCTTAGCTGCTCTGAAATATTGCTGTGAAAATCAAGGCTGTGAGCTGACTTATCAGGAGAGAAAAAGACTAATGCCTGGCTCAGGGGCTGCAGGACAGAATTTCTCCTGGGCAGGGGAGGATTTGGGGAGCCTGTGGACACCAGCAGGGAAGTACAAGGTCCAAGCAAGCAAGTAAAGGAAAGGCCATGCAAGCATCTTCCAGGAGCAAGGCTCAGGTTTTTCCAGCTCTGGACAAGGTGTTCAGTTTTAGGAAGAGGCCCTGGGTCCTCTGTGCCTTCTCCATCCTACCCAGGCTTTATCCACAGGGTTTTATCATAGAATCATGGAATAATTTGGGTTGGGAGGGACCTCCCCAGGTCACCCAGTGCCACCCCCTGCAGTCACAGGGACACCCTCACCAGCTCAGGGTGCTCAGAGCCTCCTCAAGCCTCACCTTGAGCATCTCCAGGGACGAGGCCTCAGACACCTCCCTGGGCACCCTGCTCCAGTTTTCCACTACCCAAAGTTCTGCTGTCAGCAACCTGCACACCCAGGTCCTTTAATCCCAGGACAACTTCTGTTGCCTCACACAACACACAGGAGGAACTCTGAGTGGTGAGTACAGCAGGAACCCATTCGGGGGGCACTCACCTCCCAGGATGCTCTTACAGAGCTGTTCCTCTCAGCAGCAGCTCCTGGGCTTGTTGTAGCTGGAGGAGGTCAGGGAAGGAGGTGTGGAGGAGGCTGGTGTGCCTGCACGTGCAGGTACAGACTGCAGCAGCAGAGATCTGAGGCTCCAGCATCACCCAGAGCAGGGTCCATTATTCATCAGCGAGGTAACACTAACAGGATGAGAACACTGAGTTCCTAAATGTTGGAAAATAGGAAGGGGGGGGGAAAGAAAGCTCATTCAAATGTAAAGAACTTGGCAGCTGGGTCCTACAAACTCCCTCCGTGCACAAGTTGCCACGGGGTTGCTACTAAGAAGCTCTCGGGTGGAGGTGGGAGAGGAGGTGGGATTCACAGCTCTCAGGAAGCCATTCCAGCCCCTGGGAGATCCCTCCCAGCCCAGGGGAGGTGCAGGCAGTGACAGGGAGCAGGAGCCCTGGATATTCCTCTTCTGATCCCCCACAGAGCTGCAGCCCACGTGCCTAATGCACCGACCCTTCCCTCCGTGCCTCAGTTTCCCCATTGCACGACTACAAAGCCTGAAGCATCCCGGGAGGATTTCCCAACACAGCAAGGCTGCAGCCCCTCACTGAGTCCTTGGCTGGAACCAAACCGGAAGATTTTTTGAGTCAGCTTTGTCTCTGCTTTGCTTCTCCTCCACCTGGGGTGGGGATCCCCAGGCCGGGGACCTCCGTGCCCAGCGTGACAAGGACAATACTTCAGGGCCATCTGTGCCAGAGCTGTCGAGGTCTGTGGCAACACAACAATCAACAAGACACATGTCCTCAGGCAGACCTCAAATATTGAATTCCCCGGCTCACCAGAGTTCCCAGCTCTAATAATTATCCTGATCCAGTTCAGCAAAGGTCCCCGAAACCTTCTGATGGAGAGTGCATAATTTAAGTGCAAGGTACTTGTATTGTTGTTAGTGGTTAGTGGTTAGATCTGTGCCAGGTCTGCTCTCCTTTAACATCTTCATTTGATCTGCAAGAGGGAGGGTAAAGAGCATGTTAATTAAATTTGCAGAGGATATGAAATGGGAAGGTGCTGCAAATCCTGGGGAGGACAAAGAGCTAAAAGATAATGCACTGGGAAAGAAGGGTCAGGCCGAGGAAGGAAATAGCCAAATGAAATTCATTCTGAACAAATGCAAAGTAATCCAGCTGGGGAAATATAATTTAACACCATGGAGACTGGGAGAGAGACGTTTGGAAAGCAGTAATACCCAGCAGCCTGAGGGACAGCAAATCACATTGGGATTTGTGAGACGTTATGGTGGGGTTGGGAAAGGGAACCTGGATCTTCTCTGAGCAGGCGGAAGGGCAGGTTGGCTCCTTTCACCCCTTGGGTGCCATTACACCTCCCCCTGCCCTGGTACTCTGGCACCCAACAGCCCCCATCCCTTCAGCAAAACCAGGGATGGTTGAGCTCCAGTTTGGAGCCAGAGCAGGGTGTGGGATCCAGGAGAGCACCCGGAGTCCCTCATGTCCCCTTGCCCCCTTCCTGCCCACGTCTGCAGCCCCACACTTGGCCCAGGCCATGGGGGACACCTGAGCATCAGGGCTGGGGACATCTCTCCACACCTTGTCCCACGTGGTGGGCTCAGGATGGGGCTTGGACCCATTGCTCCTGAGCACGGGGCAGAGGCAGCTCCCCAGCTGGCTGGCAGTGCCCTGGAGGTGCCATGGCCACCACTTGTCACCCTGCGGCCACCACCTCGGGTGTCACCCCCAGGCCAGTTTGCCACAAACTCCTCCACCTTGCCTTCCCCCTCCCTCCCCATCCCCTCCCACATCCCGGGTGCTGCCTGCCCCATCCCCACAGCACCAACACCAACATCACCATCTCATCAGGTCTGGGATCCAGAACTGGGACCTCATCCTCACCTGGGACACTCTGCTCCCAGGGCATCCCCTACCCTGGGATTGGGACACTGTCCTGTCCCCACAGCAGGTCCTTTTGGGACACCACCTCCATGGGCCACCCTCACATCCTTCTCAAGGGTGTGACCAACATCTACCCCAAAAGAGGACACTTCTCCTGCTTTCTGCTGTCCCACCAGCCCTGCAGGACCCCTCATGTTCCCAGCAGTCCCACGTAGCTCCAGTTAGGACACTCGAGTTCCCAAGCACTCCCTCTGCCTTCAAAAGGAGCTTGGCAGGAATATTCCAGCCCACTGCTTGACCCTGGCCACCCCACTCCAGCAACAACCATTCCAGGGACAGGGCCACCGGCAGCATCAGAGGGAGGGGACAGTGCTCCACGATTTCCCAACCCCACACTCCATCCCCTGCCCCCCATGGGGTAGCACCGAGGTTTTTGCTGCTCTGCTGGAGCCCAGGAGCTCCCAAGCCCCGGGGAGAATCCCTCCCCCTGCACACCAGAGGACCCGGGGCAGCTCCTGCCCTGTCACTCTTGTTCCCTTTGCCAAAGTCACAGCTTGGCAGCTGGGCTGCAGCCCGGCTCCTCCATCCCTCCTCCCCTCCTCCCCTTCTCCAGCTCATCAGAGCTGCCTTGCCCATGGCCTTGGGGGGCTGAGCTGCCTGCCAGCCCCTGCCTGCCTTCCAACAGGCAGCTCCTGAGCCCATCCAGGCTGGGGGTGGTGGGGGGGATGGATGGGTGGATGGAGGGATGGATGGATGGATGGATGGATGGGTGGATGGATGGAGGGGACCGGGCGGAAGGACTTGGGGGTGGAGAAGGTGATGGGGGGGGAACAAATGCACCGTTCATTAGCCTCACTCTGCCTGTCCTAATTGCTTGTTCAGGCTGAAACAATTGTGTTAGAGGCTGCTCTGCCTAATTATTATTGTTCTTCTAAAAATAATGGGGGAGGGAGGGAGGGGGGGGAGAAGAAGAAGGGAAGGGAGCAGAGAGCAGAGGGAGCAGGGAGGCAAGGGAATGGAGAAGGGATCCAGCAGCTTGCAGACTAAGTGACTTGTTTAATAGCAGGGAGCTCCGTGGCTGGTAGAGAATAAACAGGTCTGAAATCGGTCAAACACCCCCCACAAGCCTCCTCCTCCTTCCCTCTCCCCCCCCTCCATCCCCTTCCTCGCACTGTGTTTATTTCCGAGTGATCAGAGGGAGAATAAAAGCCCATCCAGAGTAATAGAGGGAGAGAGGATTTAATCTGTGTGCCTGGGACTTCAGTAAACTGCAAACATCGATCCAAGCCGGTGGGGAAAGAAAAGAAATTTACAGACCAATAAAAGTATATTAAAAAAACTTCCCCCATCTTTTCACCCGGGTGGGGAAGGGGGGGGGGAACAACCCTACGCATGTGCCATGGACCCACCCAGGGCGTTGCTGGGGGTCCCCAGGGGGGGTTTGCTGGGAGCCGGGGGGCAGCAAGCAGCCTCAGGAGCTCCCCGGGCTTGCCTGGGGGGGGCTGGGGGGGCTGCGAGGCGCAGGGTCTGGCAGCCAGTCTGACACTTAAGGAATTAGCTCTGCATCATTTGGACTTTTCTGCTCTACTAATTTTCAGCCAGCTCCTCATTTGCGTCTTCTCATCCTCGCGTTTTAAAGGGGCAGCATCCCCGGATTCCTGGGACCCGAGTGCCCGAGGTTCCCCACCCCCGCGCTTGCCAGCTCGCATCTTCTCTTGGCAAAAAAAATGGCCGATTTTGCCTTGTTTGTTTTTTTTTTTTTTTTCCTTCTTCTGTCCAGCCAACCCCTTCCCTTCCATCTCTAACATTCGCAGAGCCCCAGCACCCTTCTTGCCGGGCAGCCCCGCAGCCGAACCCTCCCCGGGGAGCTCAGCAAACGGACCCAGCCCAGCTCTGCCCCTGCCCTTTCCTCTTTGCTTTTGACTCCGAGCCCAGAGCTCGGCCTCGGCCCTGCGGCTGATGGAAAAAAAAAAAAAAAAAAAAAAAGGGGGATTTCAGGCGGATTGTTGCCTGCCGGTGGACTTCGGACCTGCCCGGGAAGAGAGGGGAAGGGGATGGAAAATTCGATTGGAGAGGTTTGGAATCCCCGGCAGAGGAAGAGGGTGGGTGAAAAGCCTTGGCCGGGGTGGCAGGGACAGCAGGGTGGCAGTGACACCTCTTTCTGAACCTCTTTCTGGACAGCTTTTTGTGGAGCAGCCCCTGTCTGGCCGGAGGGGTGTTCCAGAGCATCCCAAATCCCTGCTGCCCATCCCCGCAGGATGTCCCTGCTCCCATGACATGGCTGGGGAGGTGACATCCAGTCCCCTTCGGTCCCAGCTACATCTGCCACGAGCACATCGGTCCTGGCTTCAACCCCCGGGCTGTCTCCAGCCCTTCTCCTGATTTAATGCTCGGGGAAGGGAAGGGACCATTCCCAGCTCTGCTGAAAACAAGGTCTCAGCCCACGGTGGGGACGGTGACACTGCAGGTGACAGAGAGCCCGGGGAGCAGCAGGAGCCTGCCTGGCAACTGGAAGAGGCTGTGGGCAAGGCAGCTGGAGCCAGGGGCAGGCTGACCTTTGGGAGCTTTGCCTTTCCACCCCCCCAGCACACTGAGGACACCACGTTCGACCCAGCCCTATCGGTTTCCTCCCTTTGCCCAGCACAGAGCCCAACCCTGAGCATCCCATTAACAGCTACCAGCCCAGCTAGCAAAGGAAATCAATGCAATTAAAAATAAAATAAAAAAAAAGAAAGAAAAAAAAAAAAAAAAAAAAAGAAACCAAGCCAACTCCCCAGTCGTAGGCAGGGTTGTTATCCTGCATGAGGAGAGGCACCAGAAATTCCCCACAGTTTGCTGGAGGCTTTGCAGCTCACTATTGATCTGGCATCGACAGCCTCCAGCCACTGCTGGGATGGGCAGAGCAGAGAAATAACCCAGAGATCCCAGGTTCCTCAAAACGACAACCTGGAGAGCCTGAGCACTGCCCAAAAAAATCCCATGGCCAGCCCTGAGCCCTACCACAAAAGCTTCCCAGGGCTAAATCTCCAAC
This sequence comes from Heliangelus exortis, assembly GCF_036169615.1. NCBI lineage: Eukaryota > Metazoa > Chordata > Aves > Apodiformes > Trochilidae > Heliangelus > Heliangelus exortis. The sequence continues at coordinate 16,375,849 of NC_092436.1, forward strand.
AGTAGTGAGATTCTGGAGTACAGAAATGAGGACACTTGTTAGAATACTCAAGAACAAGAAAAGGATCTCCTAAAATGAACACCAAGCATCTCCAGTTGAGGGGAGGGGACTCAGCTCAGCAGAAATCCTGGCAATTGACTCACCATGAAGGTGGTGGCTGGGAGGGATCCGTTCGCAGTGACACAGGAGGAGCCACACAGGACACACAGGGCTTCAAGGACCAGGAAGGGCTTCAGGCTGCAGCAGAACCACTGGTTGAACACACGCACATCCAGCTCTGGAGGCTGCAGAAATCACCCAAACAACCCTTGGACCTCGTGCCTGGCAGCACCTGCTGGAGGTGACAAACGTCACCCAACAGGAAGACTTCAGCAACCAAGATGCCAGCTCTCCAGTTCAGTCCTCCCTTGAGAGGCAGCAACCTGGGTGACAGAAATAATGGGATTAATAACAGCAAAATTCCTCTTTTCTCAGAGGAGCCCTTCACAGACCGGGCAGGGGACTGGAGGGGCAGGGCGCGGCAGCTCCTTCTGCAGCATTAGGGAGCCAAAGGGACCCCAGGGCCAGGGGAACTTCAGGCAGCAGCAGAGAATCTGCCAACCCAACCTCTGCCCACCCCCCCACGGCTCAGGACCCTGCTCAGCTGAGGTGTAGCCTGGCTTCAAAAGGGCAGAGCCAAAGGTGCAGCAGCTCTGAGGCTGGATGTGTCCTTGCTGTGTCCTCTGCTGGCTCCAGGAGCTCCATCCTCCCGTGGCTCTGGTCCCTCAAAACCCTCCTGAGCTCCCCTGCTCAGCTTGCAAATGGTGACAATGGTGGGATGGGTGCAAATCCAATCTGGCAGGGGCTGGAGCCATGTGGGCTGGCAGGGAATTCAGGTTTGAACAGGAAATCAGCCAGGGCCTGAGGAAGATCCCTAACACATGGCCCTCCCAGGAAACAGGAGGTGGTGGTGACACTGACAGAGATCTTCTAAAACCCCAGCACCAGCTCTGGAAGAGATCCCTCAGCAGCATGCAATGGGTGATGAAAGGGTTTGTTAAGACAAGTGTTTAATTATCAGGCAAATTAATAGAGGTGAAATCCTCCCTTCCCTAAATGAAGGAGGCTGCTCCAGAAGGTTTGGAACAGCCCATTCCCTCCCCCCCCCCCCCGTCACCTCCATCAGACCCTGCAGCATCCTGGAGGGATCCCTACATTCCCAAGGGGAGCAGCCTGGTCCTGCAGGAATATCAAAGCCCCTCAGTGTGTCTGAGGCTGCAGGACAGAAGCTGAGCAAGGTTTGCAAGCCTGCTTCCCAGCCATGGGAGTCATCCCAAGGGATAAAAGGCTGCTAGGAGGAACACAAGGCTTGGGAGAGCCCCAGAACCTTTCCCATTTCACCTGCTGGGCTGCTTCCACTCTGGCCTTCCCCACATCTCCTAAAAATCAGTTGGGAAGAGACAAACTTTTGGATCATAGGAATGCTTTGGGGATCAGAACTTCTCTGCTCCTCTACGTGGCCCAAATCCAAGCTCCCCAGGGAGGTGGGAGGGGAGCTGAGGAGACTCCAGCAGCTGAGGGATGCTCCATGGTTCAGTGCTCCTGGAAACATCCCTACCAGTATCACTGCAATTATCCTGTTCTTTAGGTGTCCCTGGGGAAGGCAGAGCCTCTCATCAGCTGGCAGGGCAGAACTGGGAGGTGCAGGGGATGCCCAGGGGATGCCAAGGGGAATTTCAAAGCCCTCTGAGCACATCCCATCCATCCACCTCCTCTTCATCCACCTGCCCCAGAACGAAAGCACCAGAAACAAAGCAGCCCCAGGCAAGGGAAAGGAGTGGGGCACACCCAAAGCTCTGGGGGGGTTAAACCTGCTCACAAGCATGGTGCAGTGAAACAGTCACAAAAAATCCCTCCTGCCAAATTCCCCGAGAAGAGAGGGAGAAAATTATCAAGAGCCAAGTGCACGGTAATGATTTCTGAAAAGTTTCCCAGCACCAAAATGGTAAAAAAAAAAAAAAAAAAAAAAAAAAAAAGAAACCAAAAAACCATTACCTAAGCATTCTGCATTTTGTGTGCATAATTCACACCAGAACACAGAACCCAGCAGCCTCACTCTCCATTATTAACAGGACAGGATGCCAAGTCATCCAGAAAGCTCTCCTGGCACTGCTGGTGACGCAGAGCAGGGACAGGCTCTGCTCCAGGGAAGGGAGGGCAGGCCCAGCCCCTCCTGCTCCTCCCCTGCGCTGCCCCTGGGAACCACAGAATCCTTCTGCTTGGAAAAGACTTCTAAGAGCATCAAGTTCAAGTGCAAAGCCAGCACCGCCCAGGCCACCACTGCCCCGTGTCCCTCAGCACCACATCTCCAAGGCTTTGATAGCCCTCCAGGGATGGGGACTCCAGCCCTGCCCTGGGCAGGTTGGGTCAGCACTTAAAAGCCCTTCCAGTGGAGAAGTTTCTCCTGATCTCCAATCTAAAGCTCCTCTGGGCAACCTGAGACCATTTCCTCTGGTCCTGTCACTTGTTCCCTGGGAGAAGAGATCTCCCCTCACCCACTCCAACCTCCTTTCAGGTGGATAGAGAGAGCAACGAGATCTCCCCAAAGGCAGAGACCCCCTCACGGTGCTGGGAAACACTCAGAGGTTCACCGTGGGCAGATGGTCCAGGAGTGCAAACCTCACCTCCAAATTCCCATCAGTGTTTGTGTCCCCAAACCTCCATGGCCTGGGCTGCCCAGTACAGACCAGCTCTCATCACTCCTCTTGAGTTTTTGGGAGTGTCCCTTCAGAGCAGGGTGCTAGGAGGACACCAGCTTTCCAGATCTCATCTGCCTGCTTTTTTTGATCCCCTCCATCCCTGGCAAGGAGCCTACGGCTGTCTCTTTGCATGTCCCAAGCCTCCCAGCCAGCCCAGCCCCGTGGAGCCACGCTCCACCCGGCTGCCCAAGCTCCTTCCCAAGCTTTCCCTGGAGTGAGTAAGTGTCTCTCCGAGCTGCTACCAGACAGATTGACTCCAGATGCTCACGGACAAACAGGCTGGGAGGCTCTGACACATTCCTGGCGTGCCCAACACCCCCAGGAAAAACATTATTCAGATGAGGCTGGTTGGTGCTGCTCCTGGAGAAGCTGAAAATATTACCTGGGCTTGTGCAGGTTGCTCTGGGGATGCTCTGCTCAAGGGCTCTGCTCTGGAGCACAGGGCAGGGCAGCTGGTGTTAGATGGAGAGCAAGAACCTCCTGAAGCTCCACCAGCTTTCCCGAGCTGTACAGCAGGTAAATCCTGCAAAAAGGACTCTGTGGCACTGCAGCTCCCAAAGAAAGCCCCAGGCAGCAGGGCAAGGGGGGCTCCTGCTCCCAGGCTGGTGGCCCAACAGGTGAGGGCAGTGCTCAGCCACGTGCATCTGGTGGAGAGAAACACAGATCACAAAATGGTTTGGGTTGGAAAAGGCCTTTAAATGGCATCTTGTGCAATCCCCATCTTCATGAGACCAGGTTGCTCACAGCCCCATCCAAACTGACCTGGAGTGTTTCCAGGGATGGGGCATCTCCCACCTCTCTGGACAGCCTGGGCCAGCATCTCACCACCCTCATGATATAAAAATTCTAGTGTCTCATCTATGTCTCCCCTCTGTCAGGTTACAAACATCATCCCTGGTCCTATCACAACAGACCCTACTAAAATGTTTTGTCCCAAAATATCTGGGCACCTTGGCAGCCCTGAAGGACACCAGGACAGCAGCCTGAAGGGTGAGGAGGGGGCAAGGGCAATCCCCCCCCTCTCCCCCTTTCCCCTGCCAGCCCTCAGCTGCCCAGATGTGTGCAGATGTTGGAACAGGTTGCCCCCAGAAGCTGTGGCTGCCCCATCCCTGGCAGTGTTGAAGGTTGGATGGGGCTTGGAGCCCCCTGGGCTGGCAGAGGGGTCCCTGACCATGGCAGGGGGGGCACTGGGTGGTCTTGAAGGTTCCTCCCAACCTATTCTATGCAGGGGATTGCTGGTGCAGGGAAGGGTCCTGGGGAGAAGTGCCAGTGCAGAAGATGGACCTGAGCCCTCCCCAGGCCCTGTGCTGGAGGAACCCCATCCATCCATCCATCCATCCATCCATCCATCCATCCATCCATCCCTCCATCCCAGCTCCCACTGGGGCTGGGAACAGCTTTGACATGGAGGAGCCAGGCTGGATTTTGGTCAGGGAAAAACTCTGTAATTCATTACCTGCACCCCAGGACAGACTGGATTGTAATAAACACCTTCTTTGAGTCCTGTAGATAGAAGTTACATGAAAATTACCTTCTTTAAACAGAACATTAGCATTTCAAAGTCAAACATGAGGAGTTGGTGAAGCACAATGGGCAGGCAGGATTGTACTTTGCCTCCTTACCTGCTGTGATGTTTTCCATCACCCTCTTTCCTCTTCATCCCCATGGGATGGACCACAGGGTTGGGTCCAGGACCTCCCAAACCTCTCCCCACATTTTCCACTGTGGGATGGAGAAGAAGAAATGCCTGCCAGGAGGTGGGTGTGTGAGCTGCTTTCCAAAGAACAGGGGAGCAACCTCCTTCAGCAGGTTGGGAAGTGGCAAAGGTTGAGCCAAGGTTGTGTTTGTGGGTCTGGGGGATCAAAAAAAAAAAAAAAAAAGTATTTTTCTGCCCTGGTGGAGAGTTATGCAGCACTCACTGCCCAAGCCTTGAAGCTGTGATCCCCAGAGCACTTGTCAGCAGCAGAAGCAGTGCAGAGGAGAAAGGTGGCAGTGAATGGGGACATGGGGACATGGGGACATGCTCAGAAGAAGCATCTGAGCAAACGAAATCTGTTTGAAAGTGAGGGGGAAGACAAGATGGGAATGGGTTTTACCTGGGAAGTCTCGAGGAAGAACTGGAGACAGCAATGATGGAGAAAAAATACCCCAAACATCCCCAAGCACTGCAGGGTGGGCTTGGGGGTTCCAGGACCTTGGGTTCCTGCACAGGGGAGCCCAGGGAGCAGTTCCACAAATTCCCAGCACAAAGATCCAGGGGGGAACTGAAATAAAACAACAAAACCAACAACAACCAAAAGGCAGATGCAAGCTCTGGCTTGGGAAGCCTTTCAAGTTCCTGTCGCTGCTGGAGGGTATTAACCAGGGAAGCCCTAACTGGTGGCTTGCCATGCTCCCAAACCCTTCCTCAGCACTTTTCCAGCACCAAGCTGCGTGGAAGCCAAGATCTGGGCTGCAGCTCCTGCATATTCAGCACAGCTCATCCCCATTCCCAGCCTCAGGCTCCCCAAGCAGATGCTGGAGGAGATAGGACAGAGCCCTAACCCCAGCCCGGTTAGGGCACGGGATCTTCCACAGGAGAACACAATGCTGGGTCTATCTTTGATCAACACAGCTAGGAGCCCAGGAAAAGCAAAAAAACAAGCTTAAACCAAGCTCAAAAGGAGGGTAGAGCCCTCTTGGCTAGTGGAGGAGTTGCCCAGCAAACATTGGTGGGGAGAAGAGCCAAGGATGTAAAATTAGACCCTGGCAGGGACACCAGGCTCTCTGCAAGCTCTCACTAGATGTGTGCTCAACTTTTGCAGCCTTAAATAATCGGTGCTAATAATACCACCTTGCCTTCAGACAGATGAAGGCAATTTTACAGGAGTAATTAAAGAGCAAACATTCCCAGCAGCACCACAGCCATCAGAAGGCACCAAAGCCCATTTTGTGTCGGGGACACCGTGGGCAGGTGGGACCCAAACTTCTTCTGCACCAAAATGCTTGAAGCCAGGCAAGGAATTGGAGCCTTATCTCCTAGCAGGCTAATTACTTCTTGTTTTTCAAGATAATGTTCTGCAGGTAGGAATGGGGCTGCTGTTGCTGCTCGTCTGCAGCAGCTGTGAAGATTGTGCTGCTGGATATGTGACTCCTTATCTCTTATCTGTGATTCTTTTCTCTTTGCCACTCACTTCAATGTGTTTCAGGGTCCGAGCAGATTTTTTTCCCCATCTCCAGAGAACTTTGCCAACTCCAGGGCTGGTGTCAAGGTCTCAGCAGGTTCCCCATGGTGCTGTGTCACCCAGCCAGGATGAGACCTTCAGCAATCTGTTTTCTTCGTGAAATATTCTTTAGCAAATGAGTTATATTCTCAATCCTGGTTTCTGGGATTCTTCCTCAGCCGTTTGCTCACCAGGCCCTGGCCAGCTGGGGTTTGCAGGCACTGGAGCCAGGGATGGTTCTTGGGTTCTGGTTGGGAAATGAGCATTTTGAAGGGGAGTGGGGCTCAGCTCAGGGCACGTGCAGGGCCAGAAGTGCCCGAGGAGCTGTGCAATGGCAGGAGAGGGAAATTCAGCCTCCTGCATCCACGTCAGGTTGGATTTCTGGGTGGGGAGCCAGCAGGCAATTATTATTCCTGGGGCTCATTAGCCAGGCTGTAACACTAACACAGAAATCCTGCCTGGGCAGGAAGGTTTCCCAGGGCTCTCTGCACTCCGGCAGAGCTGGGGCTGGGACAAGAAGCCAGCAGAGGGAACAGATTGGGGGACACTTTGGGTTCAAACCGGGATGGTTCCCCCCTGCCTGCAAATTAAAAAAATCTCCCGTGCATCCATCTAGAGGCAGCCACGGGAGGCATTTCACAGCTGCCAGAAAAAGGGCTCTGGGAGCCAGGAACCCAGAAGATAAAACAATTTCCTAATTGGAAGTGGCACCCAACATTTTGCCTCTTGCCCCTTCCTCTGAGCTGGGTGGCAAGAGGCTGGCAGGCAGCCAGGGGATGGAGCCAAGGGAGGGCCCAGCCCAGGGAGGTGGTCGGGGTGTGACTCCCAGAGACCCCACCCTATTGTTTTTTCCAGCACCCTGTCACTTTGCATTAAGAGGAACGAGGCCCATCAAAGGCAGAGCTGGGTGCAAGGCTGAGGAGGAGTGACAGGGCTGGTGCAGAGGAATTTCACACGCCAGCCCAGGCATTTTCTAGCTCACTGAGTCGTGCTTTTTTTTTTTTTTTTTCCCCCACGTGTTTGTTTTGTTTTTTTTTTTGGTTGGGTTTTTTTTTTTCAGATGGCTTTGCACTTGGCAGACCTCAGCAGCCTGGCACATGGGGAGAGTGCAGCTTTCTCCACTGCCAGAAGAAGCCAAAAGTCTTCATTCACTCATTTACTCATTCACTGCCTCCACAAGATACAATTATTTTCCAGGGCCTGCCCGACACACAGAAAGATGCTGTGACACGTGCTGAGCCAGGGCGAGCAGAGGAGGAGCAGCCAGGCAGCACCCTCTGCAATGACCACTTGCTGTCACAGCTGTCACACCAAGTCCCCCACGCACCAAAGGGGCCTCTCCAAAGCCAGGATGGCAAGTGCTGGGCAACCAGGGGGAAAGATCTCAGGAGCTGGGACTGCTCTTCTGCATCTGTGCAACGTTTCCTAGGGCAGGACCCCAGCACTGTCCCCACTGATGCCTCTGCATCCCCCATGGAGGTGGCTGCTCACCTTCTGTCACCCTCCCTTACTGCCCAGGAGGGCTGGAGACCCCTCTGGCCCCTGTTTTGGGTTTTTTTTTTTCCATGAGGACCTCCCCAAACCTCAGCATTTTGGCATTTAACCAGAGCTTGCTGCCTACAAGGCGTTGCTCTGCAAGGTCTACCTAGAAAAAACCTGGTTGCAACCCATTCTCTTTTGGGGTGTCTGCTCTGAGGGGGAGCCCCAAAACTCACCTGTGCACTGTCCTGGGGGATGCTCACTGGTGTAGGGAAAGGCAGGATGAGGAGGAGCAGGAGCTGAAGGAAACGGTGGGAAGAGCAAGTGGAGATGGAGCCAGGAGGCCTGATGGGGAGGCTGGGGACCCTGTCCCTGCTCCAGGCTGGGGACCCTGTCCCTGCTCCAGGCTCTGGGACCCTGTCCCTGCTCCAGGCTGGGGACCCTGTCCCTGCTCCAAACAGGTCCCAGGGGCTGCAGGACCCCAGGCACCCCTCCTCTTGGAGTTGCAGAGCAGGAGCACAGCCCAGGTCTGGATCTCAGCAGCTTTTCCCAGGCCCTGTTTAGCCACAGCAGGGAAGACTGATCGAGTTTGCAGCTCCATGAGCTTTCTAGTGAGGCAAAACCAGGCACAGAGCTTTAACCTTCCCATCAGAGAGGGAAGTGAGGAGAAACCCTTGCAGAAGGCTCCCTCAAGCCCCATCCTGGCATTCGCCTGGTTCCACAAGAGCATCCTCCTGCATTAATCCAAATTCCATCCATCATCTGCTCCCACTCCCACGCCTTCTGCCCAGCCAGCCTTTCCCAGCTCTCTGATGGATAAATACTTGTCTTAAGTTGCCATCTAGGGGAGCAGAAAAAGCCTTCGGAGGGAGGTTACAAACCAGAGCCCCGGCGAAAGCCTCCAGGTGCTTTGCTCCCTCCCACCCTAAACAGCCACCAGGAATGAAAACCGAGTTCCTCCAAACACCTGAAATCCAGCACAGCAGTGGAACTGCAAGCACAACATTCCCTGGAGTCCAGGGAAAGGTTTTATGGGCCCTGAGAGCTGGTTTGATGGGGAGAGGAGGATGCTCCAGGCAGGGTTTTCCCCCAGGAGAGGACAGGGTGTAGGGTCCATCCCCGGGAAACCCTGGGATGCAGGAGTAGGAACACCTCTGAGCTGTCTCTGGAGATCTCCCCCTTCTTTTTCCAGGCTCCTGGCAGGAGTGCTGGAGGGGGCTGAGAGCAGGAGAGCTGTGAGCAGACTGCCAGTGGCAGCGCGGGGCTTTAAACCCAGCCATTTTGTTTCGTTGAAAGGGGGAAGATTAGAAATAAAAGAAAATAAAGAGGTTAGATCAATGCGAGCTCTCCAGCGACGCTAAACCCAGATAGGCACAGGCTGGGAGAAAAATTCTGCCAGGCTCAGAACAGAGAGCTGGGGGGGGGAGGGGGGGTGAATAAGGAAGAAGAAAGAGAGAAAAGCAGGGGGGGAAATGAGAGAGGGTGGATGGGGTGTGCGGGAAAGCCACGAAGCCTTCGTGCTGCCAAGCCCTGGGGAGCTGAGACCCTGCCCCGTGTCCCCAGGACCCTGCCCCATGTCCCTGAGACCCTGCCCCATGTCCCCGAGTTCCCTCCCCAGGTCCCAGGCTCCCCCAGCAAGGCTGTGGAGCTGCTGTTCTGGGGTGGAAGCTGCCTCCCAGCTCCTCAGACAAAAGGTTGCCTCTATCTGCATTTCTAAAGTACTTATCGCAGTGGTGTCTCGGTGCTCCGAGCCCTTTCCTAGAGAAGGGCAGAGTGTTTCTATTGTTGTTATACAAATAGCTTCCCCTGCCAGTTCCTTTCCTTCCAGGCTACTGAGTGGAGCTTGGCTCGGCTCCCTCTGGACTAATTTGATGAGAGATAATTATCTTGTTAATATCATCTTATTTTCATAAGCCCCAGCCTCTCCTTTATTAATTCTGTCAGCTCCTGGTTGCCTTGCTTTTAGGTCCGTGTCTTTTCAAAACAGTATTAACAGACACTTCTGGGAGAAAGTGGCAAAAAAAAAAAAAAAAAAAAAAAAAAAAAAAAAAAAAAAAAAAAAAAGAGAACTTCACTTGGAGAATGTAAATATTGACATTTTTCCAGGATGGACAGTTTTAATCTGCTCCTGCTCTCAACGCTGGCCCCCGTGGGAACTGCTGGGACACAGGGCTGGGATGCAGCGGGAGATGCTCAGGCTCTGGGATTCCCTCCTGAAAGGCAGCAGGGATGGGTGATCCGCAGCAGAACCAGGCAGGGAGGGGCCCCAGGACACGCAAAACAAGGTGCAGCCTGGCAGGGACCCCTTCTGTGCCCCTTCTTTGGGCAGGAAGTGGGAAAGGAGCAGGGCTGGGGGTTGGTTGGAGTGGAAAGGCTGAGTCCCAGGTAGGCAGAGAGCTGAGGGTGAGGGTGAGGGTGAGGGTGAGGGTGAGGGTGAGGGTGAGGGTGAGGGTGAGGGTGAGGATGAGGATGAGGATGAGGATGAGGATGAGGGTGAGGGTGAGGGTGAGGGTGAGGGTGAGGGTGAGGGTGAGGGTGAGGGTGAGGGTGAGGGTGAGGATGAGGGTGAGGGTGAGGGTGAGGGTGAGGGTGAGGGTGAGGGTGAGGGTGAGGGTGAGGATGAGGATGAGGATGAGGGTGAGGGTGAGGGTGAGGGTGAGGGTGAGGGTGAGGGTGAGGGTGAGGGTGAGGGTGAGGGTGAGGATGAGGATGAGGGTGAGGATGAGGGTGAGGATGAGGATGAGGATGAGGATGAGGATGAGGATGAGGATGAGCTGGTAGATGGGAGCTGACCCCGAGCCAGGGGAAGCCTATGCAGGGAGACAGGCCGGGCAGCAGAGCACCCCAGGGTACCCACAAACCACTTCCAAGTCTTTCAGACCTCATTATCTCTTTGAGAGAACCTTTCTGGTTATTCTTCCTGGTAGCAGTGCAATTGTATTATCTCATACAAGCCCTGCACATGACTCATTCTGAAACCATCCCTGGAACTGCAGCCAATGCCCCAGAGCTCTGTCCCTCTGCCCTTGCCCTGCACTCCTCGGTGTGCCCAGGAGGACCCCCCCAGCCCTGCCAACACTTACCTGCACCCAGGGGACACTCCAGGGGTTGCTGATGGCCTTGGACCAGCCCTGAAGAGGACCCCGAAGCTGTCCAGCTGCTTGCAGCCCTGTAGCACCAGCTCTGCAGGACTGAGGAGCTTTGGGGTTTTGCTAGGGCAAAAAAGAAAAAAAAAAAGAGAAAAGTTTTAGTATTAACTGGAGTTGGTTATCTTCCTGGCTGGGGCAAGTTGAGCAGGATTTAGAGATGGTTACCTTATTTTGGATCAGACCTGCAGGCTTCCTCTCAGTCCCATTTTGGGGATCTCAGGGTGGGTTTGTTTTTTTTTTCCCCCCTGGATGTCCAGCTCAGTCCCTGTGAAACAAACCCCTCATGCAAACGCTCACCTCTAACCAGGTGTTTAAAGTTAAGGAGGTGCTCGAGGGGTTTTCTGAATCAGGCCATAAACAGAGGGTTACAGAGCCCTGGCCCCGTCTCCCCACATCTCCTTCTCTGGAGACCTTCAGGACCCATCTGGAGGCTTTTCTGAGTTCCCTGCCCTTGTTCTGGTCCTGCTCTTGCAGGGGGTTTTACTCGATGATCTTCAGAGGTCCTTCCAAGCCCTGAGGTTGTGTGAGTTCAAACCCCTGCTCTCTGCCTGACCTCAGTGACACAGACACCAAACTCACCCAGGAGAGAGGACGAGGTAAGGAGTGGGTCTGGGAGGCTCCCTCTCTGCTAGGAACCGAATTTCTTGAAGCTCTCTCCCGCCTGCTTGCAGGAAGCAGCTTTTTTGTTCTCATTGATACGAGTGCTCACACTGTGCTTCTCACTGGAGCATCCAAAAGCTTCCCAGGATTGCATTAAACAACGTGAGTAATACCTGCAGCGGGCTCCTAAGCTGGGGGTTTCAAGTCAGGAGCTTTGGCTCATTTATTCAGGGGACTAAATTCATTCAAGGAGGGAGTCAGGAAGTGAGTTTCCAGGAGCTGCATCTGTACTCACAGCATTTCACCATGCAAGCCTCTCATCCTTCAGCTGGGAGGTTATCCCTTTAACCAGTCCTGTGCTGGGCCACTCGTGCAGGCTCCCCTGTGCAGAGGGAAACTGGTTCATAAGCCATTAAAAAAATATAATAAATCAACTTGTAAAAATTATATTCAATGCTGCAAGTAATACTGCCACAACAGGACTTGAGGAGGGCCAGGGGGTTAAAGCATTCATCCAAGCAGCCTGGAGGCAATAATTTGGGCATCTCCATCCTGAAAGAGGTAAAGAGCGTCATTTAAAAAATAATAATAATGTAAGAGTTGCAGGAGGAGGAGGAGGAGGAGCACAAGACAGTAAAAGAGGTAAGGAAGAAGATCAGGTGGAGGGGTTCTCCAGTTGCCCTGGGGATGCTCTGCAGGCAGGCTGGGGGGGCTGCAGGGCAAGGTTTGCTCTGCCTGTGTGCTGACTGCTGCCCTCCTGGGACACCAGGCTGGCTGCTCACAGAACCACAGGAATCTGAGAAACTTCCAGGTTGGAAAAGACCCTTGGGATCATCAAGTCCAACCACAGAAATCAGAGAAACTTTCAGGTTGGAAAAGACCCTTGGGATCATCAACTCCAACCAGAAAGGCTCCACACAAGGGGCTGACAGCCAAGGAGAAGCAGTGGTTGGGTCCAGCTACTGAGCAGCCCTACAGCAGAGCTGGTAGGAAGGTTGAGTCTCTGCTCTGGCAGCACCACATCTCTGGTTGTTGTGTCCACCAAGACACTTCAGGTAGGCTACAGGATGTGAGAAGCAGCAGAATTTGTACCTCTGGCTTCAATCCCACAGCCCTGGAGATGGGGTTGGTGCCAGGCAGGTGCCTCAGCCCAGTCCCTGTGCTCCAGCAGCCCCTCTGATGACACGAGGGACTTGGCTGCTCAGTTCTCGTGGCAGGAGCTCCTGCTTCTCCAAGCAGAGGACCCCCCAGGAGGAGCAGGTCCTGCCCAGGCAGGATTGCAGCAGCCCAGGTGAGATGCTGAAGAACTGCAAATGCTTCCCATGGACAAGCTGGAACCATCACAGCTCAAGTTTCTTCACCCTGCAGCTTTCACCCGGATCTGGAAAGTGGTTTCATGATTATCTCTGGCCCAAAGTTTCTCCAGAACTTACAAGCCCTGCCCCATCCTTTGCTGAACCACCCCAAAGTTCACTTTGGCTGCAAAGCAGGTTGGGAGGCTGAAGCCACCTCCTGGTGATGATCCTGCCCTCCCACCCCCTGCTCCTGATGCTGCCCAGGGGGACAAAACTTCCCTCTGCCCTGCAAGATCTGTGCAGGGATGTAGGGCAGGACCAGTGGGACCTGGCTGCCTGGCCACCAGGCACATCTGAAGAGCAGGGAGGTCACCAAACAACAGCCCAGCAGGAATGCTCCTCCCCAGCCACCCCCTGCACCAGATTTTGGTTTATCCTCGGGTTTAAATCTGCAGCTTCCTCCCTTATTTACTGCCCACTGTCCTGCCCATGCAACAAACACAGAAATATTGATGTCCTCATCTGCTCTCCTGTGAAACCCATCATTTTCCCAGCCAAGTGCTTCACAGACTTTCAAGAATTCATTTGCACAAGAGTCTGTACTGTGAAGGCCTTTATGAAGATTAAATGGAGCCATTAGTTTTAGATACCCAGTCAGAGACACCTGGTTCCTGTTTGGTTGGGTTTGTTGTTTGGTTTGGTTTGGTTTTTTGGGTTTTTTTGTCTTCTTTTGTTTGGTTGGTTGGTTTTGGGGGGCGGGGGGTTGTTTTGAGGGTTTCTTTGGGGTTTTTGTTTGTTTGGCTTTTTTATTTTTTTAAAACTTTTTTTTCATCAAACTTATTAAAATATTTAAAGCAGCCCTGAGAAGGACTTGGGGTGCTGGGTGCAATGGGGAGACCTCAGAGCACCTTCCAGTGCCTGAAGGGGCTCCAGGAAAGCTGGGGAGGGACTTGGGACAAGGGCCTGGAGGGATGGGATGAGGGGGAAGGGTTTCCAGCTGCAAGAGGGGAGATGGAGAGGAGATGGGAGGGAGAAATTGTTTGGGGTGAGGGTGCTGAGCCCCTGGGTGCCCAGGGTGCCCCCAGAAGCTGTGGCTGCCCCATCCCTGGCAGTGTTGAAGGTTGGATGGGGCTTGGAGCCCCCTGGGCTGGGGGAGGTGTCCCTGACCATGGCAGGGGGGTGGAACAAGGTGATCTTTAAGGTCCCTTCCAACCCAAACCAGTTTGGGATCCTGTGAAGGGATGGCTCATGTGTTCAGAGCAAGGTTCCCACAGACTCCAGCTTTGGTACCACCCCCTCCAGCCTCAAGCAGTTCCATTCTCAGGGTCTCCAGCCAGGTGCCAGGAAATGAGGAACATGTTAGAAATCACCAGTGAAATCTCTGGTGTAGAGGACTTGAAAGCTGTCAGATGGGAGCACTTTAGCTCAGACCAAGAAAAAAAAAAAAAAAAACAAAAAATAATCTGTAGCTCTCCAGGGCAACATCCAGTTGCTTGAATCTTTCCCTTCCCACAACAACTTGCATCCTTCTTCCCTAACTCTTGCCCAATTTTGCAAGAATCACAGGGTCCTACAGCCTGCAGAAGCCCTGTCCTACCTTCAGACCACAGCACAGGACCAAAAAAACAGCCAGAAAATCATGGCCAGACACCCAAAACCTCCTGGCAGTGCTCACCCAGAAGGACTCAAGAGGTCTGGATCAGCTTTGCTGGTGTGTTCACAAAAAGTTGGTTTGAAACCTTTGCTCCTGGCATTTTCTGGGGTCTTAAAAAAGAAACTAGCAAAATATTTGATTGTGTTTCACCAGATTAAGCCCTCCCAAGCTCACCTAGATGTGCCACGTGGTGGTGGCCACTGCAAGCATCACCCCCTCCCTCTCCAAAAGGCAGATGTCCCCCAGGGCCCTGCCAGGGCTTGGGCATTTCCAAGCCAACCAAGGTGGTTACCACACTCTTTTGCAGAGCAAACAAGGAGGGGGGTGAATTAATTTCAGGCAATTTATCACCCGGGCAGCACAGCAGGTGACAAGTACAACTCTGCAGCCCGGTGATCAAAGAGCACCCAGTGGGTCTGCAGGAGTTGGTATCTGAAGGACCCAGGCAGAGGCAGTGAATGTTCCAGCTCCCCATCCGGGAGGCATCAATCATTTTCCTGTTGGTTATCAGTTCCTATCATGTGTCTCTCGTGCATTTTTAATCGGTTAATTACTTTATTCCTACACTAAGCACACCCTCAAGCCCCAATTATTATCAGCATTCAGCCCTCTCTCCATCCTGGATGGCTTCTCCAGGCTCTGCTCACTTGGTTCCTGGGCCACTCTTCCTTCTCCTACAATACCACCGGGGTTCTCTGATACCTCCCTGAGTCCTCTGCCAGGCTGGAGCAGACTTCTTCTCATTACTCTATTATCGAGCTGCTTATCAGCCCCGTTCCCAAGCTCCTCATTACTGCAAGTTGCAATTACAACAGCTAATTGCCCTCCTTTCATTCCTGCCTCACTTCCAACCATCTCCTGCTTCTTCCACTTCCCAGCTCCCCACAGCCAGACCATTGATTTGATTCCCCCACAACCCCACAGCCAGACCACTGATTCCCCCACAACCCCACAGCCAGACCATTGATTCCCCCACAACCCCACAGCCAGACCATTGATTTGATTTCCCCATAACCCCACAGCCAGACCATTGATTTGATTCCCCCACAACCCCAAAACCAGACCACTGATTCCCCCACAACCCCAAAACCAGACCACTGGTTCCCCCACAACCCCACAGCCAGACCATTGATTTGATTCCCCCACAACCCCACAGCCAGACCATTGATTTGATTTCCCCATAACCCCACAGCCAGACCATTGATTTGATTCCTCCACAACCCCAAAACCAGACCATTGATTCCCCCATAACCCCACAGCCAGACCACTGATCTCCCCCACAGCCCCACACCTGAGGGACAGCAGAGCCTTTCCTTTGCTTTCCTCACCCTCCAACCTGAGGGTTTTGTTCTGTCAAGGCTCTGGCTGGGCCCCAGGGAGGAAATCCAGCTCTTTCCTCATCCTAAACTCTCTGCTTCATTTGGAAAAGAATCGAACTTGGTGCTTTCTCCAGAGGAACTGAGCACCTGCTCCTGGATGGAGCATCTGGAGCTGCTCTTATGCTGTGCAGTGAGGGCAGGAGTGGGGGAGCTGCCCCTGCCCCTGGGTTTGGGCTGGGAGGATGGAGCAGGACATGCCCAGGAACCACTGGAGGAGGAACAGTCACAGAATCCCAGAATGGTTGGGTTGGAAGAGACCTCCCAGCTCATCCAGCCCAACCTGTGCCCAACACCCCAGTCAGCTCCTAAACCCTGTCCTTAAGGACCAGCTCCAAATGCCTTTTAAATGCCTCCAGGGATGGGGACTCCACCTCTGTCCTGGGCCATCCCAATGCCTGACAAAGAAGTTGAATCACAGAATTGCTCAGGCTGGAAAAGACCTTCAGGATCACCCAGTCCATCCCCCACTTGCTGGGGGGGCTCTGCAGCACCTTCCCACCCTGAGTTCCCCCCAGCTCCTCAAAATCTACCAAAATTGTCAGCAAGGTAGAACCCCAGCAGATCAGGGTTGCTTCTAGCCCCAAAACCTGCAGCTCCTGGTGTGCAGGACACATCCCAGCTTTGCTTCCAGTCCCCATTCTCCCCCCTGGGGCTCAGGACCCACCACACATACTGGTGGCCCATACTGGGATGTGATGACCGTGGCCAAGTGCCAAACCTTGTGCTGGGAACAGAGCACTGGCTGCAGCTCCTCTGCCCTTTCCCTTGGCTCTCCTGACCCCAAACCTCAGACATCCACACCCCATGGAAGAGCAGGCTGGTAGAGAGGGGCTCGTTTCGGGCATGGAAAGCAGCATTTCCCCTGCCTGCACACTAATCCCATGTGCAATATTAATTATCCAGCCAGCACCGTTGCCATGACAGCCCTCAAACCAGCAAAGCCAACACAAGCAGAGCAGAGCCTCACCCCACCCTTCCTCCTGCCTCCTGCCCTCAGCCAATGTCCCAGGGCCAAGCAGTGGTGGCAGGGGAGGGATGGGCACCCGTGGTCTCAAGGGTCACCCAGACAAGGAAAAGTCCAGATTTGGACTTTTTTGGAAGTTAGGCTTAATTCTGAAGCTGCATTCCAAGAGCAGACTGAAGTCAAACATGCCCATTTTTAGGTCAAAATTACTCTTTTTTTTTTTTTTTTTTCCCTTATCACAACATTGGCCTAGCTCTAAAAGTTAAAAAGGGATGATTAGAGGTAGAAGGAGCAAGGAAGAAAGAAATGAAGGGGGTGGGTGTGCATAAACAGAGCTGGAGCCCAGAAAAAAAATTACACAAATATGAGATCAAAAGAGAAGGAGCCAAATTCTGAATAACCCCAGAGATGCAGCACTTCCAGCCCAGTGCCTGACACTTAACAAACCCCACAAGCAGTGACAGAACAGATTTGGGTCCCTCCCCTTCCCACCCAAGGTAACTTCATGGCTCCCAAAACGGGGAGGAGGTCACCATTTCACCTGACACCAGGGCAGGTGTTGGCAGGTTCAGGGTTTTGCTAGGGAAAGGTTTGGGGTTTTTTCCCAAAACTAAAAAACCAGAGCCATTTTCCCCTCTCTGAGAAAGCACTGGGGAGGGACATGGGCCTCATTTGCAGGGTCCACAGGTGGGAAGCCCACAGACCTGGCACCCACAGGACTGGGTTTGGCCACGTCCGTCCCATGTACAGGTGACACCAAAAATCCTGTGCCAGGGATTCATGGCACAGGGGAGACCCTGAGAGCCACTCAGCCCCATTAAACCCCTCTCCCTTATAAACCAACCACCTGGTCAGGCACCTGGGGAGAGGGGACCAGGGTGGCTTCTGCTGTGGCTTTTGTGACCTGGGCAAGGAAGGGATGAGGAGCAAACAACTGAGTCCCCAGGGGGCTGGTGCCACCTCTGTGCCTGGCACATGGCAGTCCCAGGAACTGCTGGTTTGTTCCAGGTTTGCTAAGGAAGTCAAGACCCAAAAAAACCCCACAACAAAACACCCCCTGGTTGGCTGAAGCCATTCTGGGCTTATCCTTATTATTTTCTTTTTCAGGTCTCTTTCTGACCCAAAGCCTCCCAGAAATGCCTGGGGAGGGGGGGGCACATTGCATGGAGCTGTTCCCATCCCCCTGCTTTGAAACCTTGGGGTTCCTTTGGGCTGAAGCCACTTAATTAAAGCCAATTTCGGAAAGCTCTTGCAAAAGTGTTACCGGGGAATTGCCACAAGGTGACAGGGACACCGGGGATGGCAACAGGGCCTCCTCATCTTGAAACAGTGTCCCTGTATCCCAACAGTGTCCTTATATCCCAACAGTGTCCCTGTATCCCAACAGTGTCCTTGCATCCCAACAATGTCCTTATATCCCAACAGTGTCCCTGTATCCCAACAGTGTCCCTGTATCCCAACAGTGTCCCTGTATCCCAACAGTGTCCTTATATCCCAACAGTGTCCTTGTATCCCAACAGTGTCCCTGTATCCCAACAGTGTCCCTGTATCCCAACAGTGTCCTTATATCCCAACAATGTCCCTGTATCCCAACAGTGTCCCTGTATCCCAACAGTGTCCCTGTATCCCAACAGTGCCTCCTTACCTCACACCAGGGAGATGTTGGAACCTGGCACTGCCTGCTCTGATTCCCTGATCTCTCCTTCCAGGGCTCATTCCAGAGGGGGTTCCAGCTCCCAGCTTGCCTGTTCCTGGAGAACCTCCTTGAGCCCAGGAAGCAGAAGAGGGGAGAGACGTAGGGATGCTGATGGAGCACCTGACAAGGTGGCTGTGCAGGTCTGACCTCCTCCATCCCATATCCACCTCCTGCTGGAGAGGAAATTCCTCCAGACAAGTATCAAGTGGTCAGGTACCCCTCATCCCCCAGTGATGGGGTCACCAGGAGGCATCACCAGGACAGGTCACCCTTTCCAGCCAGCAAGGTGTCTCATCCCCAAGAGAATGCTTTGGGCTTTTCTCCTGCACTTTTTTTTGCTTTTCTTCCCCCATTTCCCACCTCCCAGCTCTCACCCCAAGCTCCAGGCTGTGCCCTTCAGGAGCCCAGGAGGCCACTGGTGGCTGAGCAGCCTGATGCTCATTAGCCAAGGTAAATACGTTTGGATTTTTGTTGTTGTTGTTTGTTTGTTTGCTCTTTTTTTACCCCTCATTTAGCCTCATCTGCCTGTCTTGTTTGCTGGACTGGATTATGCAAATCAAAATACAACCAATATTGCAAAGAGGAAGGCAAAGCAAAGCTCGTGCCCACTCCTCTGGCCCATGCCAAGGACTCCAGCTTGGCAGGACTGAGACCAGGAGGCACTGCCAGGACAGATGACCCTCTCCAGGGATCAGGCTGCTGGTCCCAGAATGGCTGGAGCAGCTCAGATCCCTTAAGAGAGCAGCTTTGCATCAAAAACATGGCAAAAGCAGAAATAAAAAAAGGAGAAGGAGAAGGAGAAGGAGAAGGAGAAGGAGAAGGAGAAGGAGAAGGAGAAGGAGAAGGAGAAGGAGAAGGAGAAGGAGAAGGAGAAGGAAAAAAAGAGAAAGAAGAAAAAGAAAAAGAGAAAAAGAAAAGGAAAAAAAAAAAAAAAAAAAGCTGCTGATTTTCCTGAAATGGCTGCTAAGGCTGAAAGTTAATTTATCCCTGTTGTACTTCGGAGCCTCCATCCCCTTTGGTGAGCATTTCAAGGCAACCCCCACCCCCCAAGCCTCAAACCCAGTTCCCAATCCGAAAATGTTCTTGCTGTGTGAAGATGAAAATGGCACCACTGGAAAGGCTGAGAGCTCCAAAAGGGAAGCAGAGGTGGGGGGAGGCTCGGGAGCAGAGCAGGAAGCCCTGCTAATGATGTCAGTAAATTGCAGCAGAAGGATTCTCTCATTTGGGGGAAGAGAGATGGAATAGCTCAGGCTATTCTCCCTGGCACTAAACTCATTACTTTGTTTCCTGCTATGCTGGAAATCTTCTTCTGCCTTTGATGGGTGGAGTCAGGAAGAGCGAGGAGAAGGGAAAGATCCCCAGAAATGTTTGATCCTTTTCACATTGGGTTGGTTGGGTTTGGTTCTTTTTTTGGGTTTTTTGTTTTGTTTTTTTTTTTTTTTAAGGGGCTTGGGCCAGGCAGCACTGGGGAAACTCCTGGTTTGGCAGAATGATGGGGGAGAAAGGGGCCTGGGGACAAGTGCAGGTGGACCAAAGGAAAAGGAAAACACCTCTGGGCCATGAGGGGCTCAGTGGCCAAGGCTGAGGCTTCACATCACAAAACCCCAGACTGATTTAGGTGGGAAGGGGCCTCAAAGATCATCCAATCCCACCCCTGCCATGGTCAGGGACCCCTCCCCCAGCCCAGGGGGCTCCAAGCCCCATCCAACCTTCAACACTGCCAGGGATGGGGCAGCCACAGCTTCTGGGGGCAACCTGGGCACCCAGGGGCTCAGCACCCTCACCCCAAGGGATTTCTCCCTCCCATCTCCTCTCCATCTCCCCTCTTGCAGCTGGAAACCCTTCCCCCTCATCCCATCCCTCCAGGCCCTTGTCCCAAGTCCCTCCCCAGCTTTCCTGGAGCCCCTTCAGGCACTGGAAGGTGCTCTGAGGTCTCCCCATTGCTCCCTTCTCTTCTCCAGCCTCAACACCCCCAACTCTCAGCCTGGCTCAGAGCTGCTCCAGCCCTTGGATCAGCTCCATGGATCCTCTGGACTCAGTTCAACCTCTCCACATCCTTCCTGTGGTGGGGACTCCAGAACTGGACACAAAGCCCCAGAGGGGTTCCCACCAAAGTGGGGCAGAGGGGGACAATCCCCCCCTGGTTCCTGGGCTGCCCCCAGTGCCCATTGTTGGCTCCTGTGGAGCTTCTCCTCACCCAGCACCTCCAGGTCATTCTCCTCCTGGATGGCCTCAGATGAGAGGCACCAGGACGGAGAAATCTGGGACAGGGAGAGCTTTGGCTCTGCGTGGCCATCCCGTGCCAGGCCCTGGCTGGGAGCTGGAGCAATCTGTGCTGTGTCCCAGCTGCCACCAGCCCTGTCCCCTCCGAGGCAGGCAGGCAGCTCTCTGCCTGCACATCTGTGCCCACCACCTGCCACCAACAAACCTTATCTGTCTCCTGCAGCCCCTGGAGCCCTCCCAGCACAGCTCTGCTCCCCCCATTCCTCATCCTGCTCAGAAGCAGGAGCTGGGAGCTGCCCGTGCCAAGCAGCACCACAGCAGCAGGAATCCCTGTCCCAGGAGCTGGCTCTGTCCCGTGACATTTCTCCCACCCATTTTATTCAAACCTGAGCACGATTTTGGTGGTTTTCCAGCACTTGGAATGAGTTTTTCTGGTCCATGTGGGTGCTCAGGGCTGGGGAATGAGTCTCCCAATAGCAGCTGACACAGAGCTCTGGGTGCCTGCATCAAAGAAACTGGGATGGACCCAGATGCCAAATCCTCCAAGTTCTCACCCTGAGAATCTGAGCCCTTCTCACCAGGGACAGGAAAGGAGCAAATGATTGAAGCAACCCTG
Organism: Heliangelus exortis; assembly: GCF_036169615.1. Classification (NCBI taxonomy): domain Eukaryota; kingdom Metazoa; phylum Chordata; class Aves; order Apodiformes; family Trochilidae; genus Heliangelus; species Heliangelus exortis. The sequence continues at coordinate 16,396,845 of NC_092436.1, forward strand.
GCTGTCCCATCAGCATGAGGATGACTTCTCTGCTCCTTGCCCAGGAGCCCTGGTTCCTCACTACCCCAGACACCAAAAAACCTGTTATGATCATCAGACAAATCTCCCAGCTCTGCTTTGGGTGGTGCAGTCACTGCAGAGCAGCTCTCTGGAGTTATTCCTCCTTCTGAGGCCTCCCAGTGCTCCCAGTTCCAGCAACCAAGTCTTGCTGGGTGCTCTGTGGCTCGTTGGTATATGAAGCATAGAATCATTTTGGTTGGAAAAGACCTTTCAAGTCCATCCATGAACCCAACAGTGCCAGGGCCACCACCCCATGGCCCTCAGCACCACAATTCCACAGGTTTGGAATCCCCTCCAGGGATGATGGGGACTCCAGCCCTGCCTCTCCATCTCACAGCTCTGCATCCCCTGTGTAGGGGCAAGGAAGGGGGCCAGGATTCATGCAGGGGCAGAGGCCTGAAAGCCCTGAAGAGCCTTTTTGTGCCATCCTGCTGCCAGGGAAGGCAAAGGTGTTCATTGGAGTCTGTGGCATCAGCAAGAAAAGTCACTCTTACCTCTTCTTCCAGTCTTAAACCACCACCTGGCAGAGCAGGGACACGGCTGAAGCTGTCACAAGGAGGGTGTGAGATGAAGCAACACTGGAAGAAGGAGAATGGGACGTACTGAGTGTGCTGGCTGGGCTGGAGAGGCTGTGCCTCCATCCCACTGCCACCTCCTGGCCCTTGGGAAGCTCCTGCTGGACACAGGGTGTCTGCAGCTGCTGCCCCTGAGCCCCCTCCATGAACTTCACGTTTCCTTGGTCCAGGAGGATGTTTCTACCTGCCAAGCTTTCCTTGTGGTCATGCTCAGGATGGAAGCCTTGCTCCCAGCCCCCTGCATGGTTAATGTGGCCATATAACAGCAGCAGCTCGCAGGGTTCCTTACTCATCTCATTACCCAGGCATAAAGCCCAGGCAGACAAATAGAGAGCAAAACAAGGTTTATGCCTCCTGGAGAAAGCTTCTTCCATCTCCTAAATTGGAATAAAAGATCTAGAGGTGAACTCTGTGGCTCCTGTCCCACCAGTGCTCACAGTGGGAAAAGGCTCCCATGGGAATGGGACCGGGAGGCTCAGGGAGCAGCCGAGGAGATCCAGAGGCTGCAAGCAGGACAGTGTCACCCGGGCTGGCATCAGGACCTGCTCCTGGCTGCTCTGGGGGCTCTGCTGCCACGGCCGCAGCTGCCCGACCACCTCTCTGCCTCAGTTTCCCCCCGGCAGGCTGGGGATGAGGGCTCTGCTCCCAGGGCAGCAGTTAATGAGCTCATGTTTGAACACAGAATGTCTCTGCAGCTTGTAAGTGCTAAGTGCTATTAGCAACTAACAGCGCTTCTGCTCTGGTACAGGGCTCGGCTGACTTTGCCCGGGGCCATTCCAGCCCAGTGAAGCAGCAGCAGCACTACCTGGGCTGTGCCAGACCTCTGGAAAGCAGCTGGAGATGGAGCTGCTCCTCCAGACCCCTGAGCTTGGGCTGAGAGGCACCGGGAGAGGAGCTCAGACTGGTGGGGAGCTGGGACAGACATCTCGTGGGGCAGGAGAGTGAAGGATGGGGGGGTCCTGTGGGGACTTGGTCCACCTGGCTCCTGGGGAGGACATGGGCTGGTGGCCCAGGTTGCCCCCAGAAGCTGTGGCTGCCCCATCCCTGGCAGTGTTGAAGGTTGGATGGGGCTTGGAGCCCCCTGGGCTGGGGGAGGGGTCCCTGCCCATGGCAGGGGGTTGGATTAGGTGGTCTTGAAGGACCCTTTGGACCTAACCCAGTCTTTGCTTCTAGAAATGCCCTCTTGTCTGCTCTTCCTGTGTGCCACAACAGAACTGTCCCCAGAGGTGCCAAACCTCCTGCAATGTCCCTTGCTGCAGCCACCTGCTGAGCTCCCCATCTCTGTCTCAGCAGCCTCCGTGCTCCCCTTCTCACCCCCACTCTTCTCCAAGTGCTACCTGAGCACCCCCAGCCCAGAGGCAGCTGATGGGCTGGGGCAGAGCTGGCAAAGCTGCTGGAGCTGGGCTGGGGGAAGCTCTGCCAGGCTGGGTTCACAATTAGGCTCCCAAAGGCAAGATCATAAAGCATCCAGACACTTGGGAGAGAGGGCTGATTACCAGCATCTTTCATCATTAAATATTAACACCAAGGCTGCTTAAAGGCCAGTGCAAGAATTATAGAATTTAATACCCATCAGGCTCTATCAATAGGCTGGGAGAAATATGGGCCTTCTGCCTCTGGTTTTTGGGGGTTGTTTGTTTTTTCTTAATGCTTCCATGTAAACTAGAAGCCAGGCAAAATTAAACAGCACAATTCTTGGTCAGGAGCCACTGGGATTTGCAAAGAGGGAGCACCAGGGAGCAGATGTGATTGAGTGGCTGGGGGGAGAGAGCTCATTAAACCAGAAGCCTTGGGACCAGGAGGAGAGGAAATGAAAGCATCATTTAAGAAATGAAAGCCATCTATGGTGAGGGACCCCAACCTCCAGCACTGCTCTGGAGGGGACCTCAGCCTGGTGGCCTGGGCAAAAGGAACACTTCCACCCAGCCCTACAAAGCTGTGCTGGGACACCTGGGACATCTTCTTCCATGGCCACAACCAGAGAATCTCAGAATGTGAGGGGCTGGAAAGGACCTGGAAGTTCATTGAGTCCAAACTCTGCCAGAGCAGAGTCACCCACAGAATGTCCCATGGGGACATGTCCATGAGGGCTCTGAATGCCTCCAAACCCCTTTGCCACTGTATGCCCAGGGGGTGATGGCAAGGACACACATCTGGAATTCCTCACCAGTGCTGGTGGCTCCTTTACCCCCAGCAGAAAGTTGGGAAAAATCCTGGAAGTCCCCCCCCAAAAAAGATCAGGGTCTTCTTGTGAACAGGGGAAAGGTTTCCAGCTGCAGGAGGGGAGATGGAGAGATCTTGGGGAGAAATTCTTTGAAGGTGAGGGTGAAGTCTTTGGTGTGAGGGTGCTGAGCCCCTGGGTGCCCAGGTTGCCCCCAGAAGCTGTGGCTGCCCCATCCCTGGCAGTGTTGAAGGTTGGATGGGGCTTGGAGCCCCCTGGGCTGGGGGAGGGGTCCCTGCCCATGGCAGGGGGTGGATGATCTTGGGGGTCCCTTCTAACCTGGACCTCTCTGGGATTCTATGACTCCAGAGTGGGGTTTTTGGTTTGATTCCTTGGTTTGCATCCTAGGAAAAGGCTGCCTGGCTCAGGTGACCTTTCTGGGACCAGTGGAGAGAGAACCTGTGCTCGAGGAGTTCAGGAGGGCTCAGGCAGAGCATGGTGCTCAGGGACCATCTCCTGGCCCACCTCAGAGCTTCAGAACTTCACCAGCAGAACCACCCGGGGGCTGCAGGGCCCAAACTACTCAAGGATGGGGGGGGGGGATTTGACTTCTCCAGGCTGAACACCCCCAACTCTCAGCCTGGCTCCAGAGCAGAGCTCCTCCAGCCCTCAGATCATCTCCATGGCCTCCTCTGGATTCACCCCAGCAGCTCCACATCCTTCTTGTGGTGGGGGCCACCCTTTATTCCTTCCAAAGCCTCTCCCCTGCCCTGCTTTTCACACCAATGCTGTCACCTTTGGGTTTTTTCCCCTTTCCCCACACCTCTTACCCACCTCTTGGTGGCCCCTCTGCCCTCACCCCAGCTGCCACCCAGCTGCTGGGTACCCCCTGCCAAAATGACCCAAAACAAGGGGAAAAAAAAAAATAGAGTCAGAAAGGTAAATTCCAGACACACCTGGGAGCCTGACTGAAGGAACTCATGAGGTTCCCAGAGCCCTTTTTGCATTGCAAGAATCAGCCCATGCCCCCTCCAGGTTTTCTCCTGAAGCCCCCCAGATGGTTTCTAATGATTCATTGAACCAAGTTTCAGTCTCCAGGTTGTAAAACCAGCCTGGCCCTGCCACAACACACCCCAAACACCAGGGCAACCTTTTGCTCCCCTCTCAACTTTACCTTTCCCTGCCTGCAGTATTTTATTTTTTTTTTTTCTCTCCACATTTCCCACCCCATAGGCACAAGTTCCACCTCCTGCTGCCACCCAGAATAATTTCCCCCCTTCCCAAATGGCTGTAATTTTTTTTCCTCTGCATTTTTCAGCATCTCTCCAGAAATCTAGAGGGGAACTCCTCTCTCTCCCCCCTGGAGCATCCCCACTGTGACCCCAACAAATTCACTCCAAGCCTTTGGCATCCCAGGAGCTTCCCATACCCCACAGGCACTCCCAGCCCTATAAAGGTTTTTCTCCTCACAACCCCCTTCCCAGCTGCAGAAAAAGCTGTGCTGAGCTCAGGAGGACTGCCCTGGAAATAACTGCATTGCTGGGGAGAAATATTAGGTGTCTTTTGATCAAATCATCCATTTTAATTGTTATTTTCCAAGGCACTCGCTCCGCAGTGATTTTTCTTTGGAAATTATATTGTTTATTGCTTCTTCCTCTATTATCTCTGAGCTGTGCAAAGCTACAGGTTGCTTTGTGGGGTTTTTGTTATTTTCCTATCTGTGCTGTTATTTTACAAGTGGCTAAGGTCATACTAACTTATGAGAGTTGCCCAAATCATGTTTCTTCCCTCTGTGTGCATTTTAATACCCACACTTGGCTTTTCCTGGTGTTTTATTCTTCTCCATTGCACGGGGGAGTTGCCAGGGTGGCAATAAATCACTCCTGACTCTCTTCACTGCTACTCACACCTCTTCTTTATACAAATTTCATTTTCCCACATGTTCATTTGTATACTGCTTATGAAAAAAAAAAAAAAAAAAAGCTTAAAAAAAAAAAAAAAAAACCAAACAAAAAAACCCTCACACAAACAACTTATTCTTTTCCTACTCACCCATTTTTTTTCTCCTTCCCCTCTTCCATTCCCTTGGAATGAAGTACCCCCAACACCCTGTGATTTCACCCCTTTCCTGCTACACCACAATAGTTTTTCTCCCTAAAATCCTTTTCCATGAGCTTACACAGCTGCTTCCCCTCTTTGTTTGGTTTTTGGTTTTTTTTCCCTACAAACCTTAAGAAATTCCAGCTCTCCTCCTGCTATTCCACTTTGAGTAGAAGCTGTGTAAAGTTTGGCTCCTCCAGCACCCACACCCAAGTCCTACTGCCCAGGTCTTTTCTTCTTACACCTCTGTAGCCTCTCTGGGACTTCATCCAAGTGACTTTTAAGATCCCTTCAGCAGCTCTCACATTTTTAATATCCCACCCATGGCATTACTTCTACCATTAGGATGAGCACACTACAGGCAGGATGAGTTTCCAGACCCTTCAGACACTTCTCCCTCTGCAAAACCCCAGGGAAAGCAGCCAGATCCCTTTTTTTTTGTTGGACAAGAGTCCTGTTGAGCTGAAGATGCCCAAGGAAATCCTCTTGTGGGATAATTTGAGAGCAGTGGAAGAAGGTGGGGGTGTGTTGGCCACCCCAGCCCAGAAATCGTTGCCACTCAAGGAAGATTTTCAGCAGCAGAAAGCAGGGAAAATCCTGAACAATGCAGAGCTCCCAGCAACAGTCACCCAAAACGAGGGCCTGAGGTGAAGAGATGCTAAAGAAGAAATACCATGAAGGGCCCTTCCATTTCTACAAGTGGAAAAAAAATAATATATATATATATATATATATATATATATATAAAAATACACACAGAGATTAAATGCCAGTTTGAAGAGGCATTCAGATGCACTTCAAGGAAGAACTTCAATATAGAAAACAAGAAAAGAACATTTCTGAGAACTTCAATTAAATACAAGGTAACTTGGAATCCTTCCCATCCGTTCCTTAAATTTTCCAGCCTATCTTTTCTCTTTTATTTTATGTTCAGCTCTCAGAGAGGCTTTGCTACATCAAAGATACTTTTTGTCTCTCTTTGTTCAAATGGATAAATTTGCCTACAAAAACTAGAAATATCATCAACAGTGAAAAATAATTTATTTGTAAAAGGAACTAACTTGTGTTTGAACTAGAGCTGGGAATTGAGATAATGTCTATGAACGTGGTGGAATGAATAGATGGAAGCATCTGAATTTATGGAAATACATAAATTCTCCTTTGCTGATAGAACATTACAGTCAGGCCCCACTGCAAGCTGAATTAATATTCAACAAAATCACATCCCCACCCAGGAACCCAAAGAGCCAACTGATCCCGTTTCCACTCAAATCAACAGGAAAACTCCCAGAGAAAATCCCCCAGGAGCAGCGAGCAGCCCCTGGGCCAGCTCTGATCCAAACCCCCTGATCCCATCCCCAGGCAGCTGGGGGGCTCCTTGGACACCAAACTGTGGGGAAGTCACCAGGGCTGGAGGGAAGGGGTGACAGGGGGGGACTTCGAGCTGAGGAGGGGACTCAGTGCAAAAACCACGTGGAGTTCAGTGAGGTGCAAGGTTCTGCAGCTGGGGGGAGGCAATTGCAGTCAGGAACACAGCTTGGGGGGGAAAGGATTGAGGGCAGCTCTGAGAAGGACCTGGGGGTGGTGGTGGAGCAGAAGCTCAACGTGAGCCATCAGTGTGTGCTGGGGGCATCAGCAGAAGCACAGAGAGAGGCTGAGGGAGGGGATTCTCCCCTTTTATTCTGCTCTGCTCAGACCCCCCCTGCAGTGCTGGGTCCAGTTCTGGAGTCGCCAGCATCAGAAGGACCCAGAGCTCCTGGAACACATCCAGAGCAGAGCCCCTGAAATGCTCAGAGGGCTGAGCAGCTCCCTGGGAAGCCAGGCTGAGGGATTGGGGTTGTTCAGCCTGGAGAAGAGGAGGCTCCCAGGTGAGCTCAGAGCAACCTCCCAATATCTGAAGGGGCTACAAGAAAGCTGGGGGAGGGCTTTGGACACGGGGAGGTAGGGAGAGGACAAGGGAAATGGGTTAAAACTTGGAGAGGGGAGATTTAGGTTGGACATGAGGAAGAAATTCTTTAATTTGAGGGTGCTGAGCCCCTGGGTGCCCAGGTTGCCCCCAGAAGCTGTGGCTGCCCCATCCCTGGCAGTGTTGAAGGTTGGATGGGGCTTGGAGCCCCCTGGGCTGGGGGAGGGGTCCCTGCCCATGGCAGGGTAATCTCTAAGGTCCCTTCCAACCCTGGCCACTCTCTGATCCTTCATCAAGGTTGCCACAACAGGCTCAGCCCTGGCAGGAGGAATATTCACACTACCAGCTGTAATTTTTTACTTCTCTTTCAGATGCATCGATTACTTTTTTTTTTTTTCATATCTGTTTTATTCCAAGAAGGAGCTGTGGCACCTATTTTACAGTCAGAACTCTATCTCAGGACCTGTACTAACTTGCCAGGGTTCAGATGGAGCAGCGTGGGCTGCGCTGCCGGTCCCGCCAGCTCCGTGTCTGCAGCATCCGAGAGAAGGGCAAATGTGGCATCTGGCAGCCTCCTGTTGGGTCCAGGAATCAGGTTCTCTGAGCACAAGCTGGGGAGGAGCAGCATTCCTCCTTCCCAGGGCTGCTGCTTTATTAATGGAGCAGCTAAAAACCAAACCACGGGAGCCTTGAAGTCAGCTGCAAGCAAAGCAGAGCTGCTGGAGGCAGCTTCTCCCCCTGATGGGTCAGCATCTCCAGAGAGACCCCAAACAGTGCAACCCAGAGGTAAAAGAGGCCCTGAGAAGATGACACAAACTGATTTCTGCCCGGGACAGAGCTGCAGAAGATTCAGAGAGAAGGAAGGATGGGGCTTTTTCTGAACTGGGCAATGATGCTGGAGTGGGGCTGAATCCATTTGGAAATCGTGACCCAGGGTGACAAAGCAGAGAGGGAGAGTCACCTGCAGGCACCCAGCAGCCTCTCATCCTGGCTCCAAACCAGGCTGGGCTGTCACAGCTTCATTGTCAGCTCCCAGGTGCCTGTGCAGGGGCAGCAGCTGGGCTGAGATCTCAATATGGATGGAACAAAATTAACCAGAGCCAAGGAGAAGCAAAAAAGAAAGAAAGAAAGGCTCACTGGTCTGGGGAAAATCAGGCTGGGAGAAGACACTGAAAGAACAGCTGCTTTCCCCAGTCTTTCTGAGCAGGGGTGTGGGTTTGGCCACAGCTCCATGAGTAACCAGGACCCCCTGGGTTTCAGGAGTCCTTGCTGGAGCAGGAAGGGGATGGGCACAGGGATGTGGCTCCTGCCTGGATGCCCAGCAGTGCCTGGAGGTGGGGGGGTACCCACAGGAAGCTGCAGATGGGTCTTGTGGCCACCAAATTAAAGAAGGGGGAACCCCAGAGAAGGAAGAAAAACTAAAAAAGGGGGTGGAGAAAGGAAAATGTGGAGAAACCTAGAGCTTGAGAAAGAGGAAAAGAGCAGGGGCTTGGAGCTGGGGTCAAAGAGAGGGTGGGGAGCTGGGACCACAAGCAGCTCCATCACTGACTCCTGCTGAAAACTTTCACTCCAACTTCCTTAGGGACTGGTGGCTTTGGAAAAGAAACCACAAGTGCTTAGCATTGACCTGTGAATGGATCAGCTCAGCTGAGAGCCTTGGGTTTGCTGGGAAGGGATTGTGTGAAGAGCCCAATAACCAGCACGGGGAGGAGGGCCTGAGAAAGCTGAGAAATGTTCTGAGGGTGAGCTGAAGGGAGGTTGTGATGGGCACATGGTGATGGAGAAGCTCATGAGAGCTGGAGGTGTCAAACCTGCTGTAGAGGGGGCAGGGATCCATGGAGGGGGCACATTTAGGAGGTGGCCCCCCCTCTGCCAAGGTGACACCAGTGCTGCTTCACCTGTGCACATCCTGAGGCCAGACAGTCCCAACCTTCCCACTTAAAGAAGGGGCTATTGAGGTCTTCTTTGGGTCCACTCCAGAACCTCAGGACACAGATCCCTGACATCAAACCAGAGCTGTTGGAGGTGAGAGGATGTTCTCCTGACACAGATTTCCAGAGTTATGGAACTAGGGAGGGCAGGACCTCAGAACAGAAGGACCTGTGGTCTGGACCACCACGATCTGCTGGGGAGATGGGGAAGCCATGGCAGGAAAATAAAACCCAGAGCAGCAGGTTCTGGGTGAAAGAAGAAACCCACAAGGACCTCCTGCAGGTTCTTGGGCACAGTTCTCCTCCAGTTCTGCTTGCTCAGATCCCAGCCCATCCACATGGCCACATCCCAGCATCTTGCTTGTCCTCATCAGGGTGGGGGCCATGCAGGTGTCAGTGCCCTTCCCTGGCACCTGAAGCCAGGCAGAGCTGTGGAGCAGCCCCTTGGAGCTGCTGCTCACAACAAATCCTGCTCAGGCAAACGGGAAGGTGGAAAACGGTGTCAGGGCAGCCTGGGGGCTGGAAAAACTCACTGGTTCCCATGGATACCCTGATGGAGGGGCTGCTGCCTTTCCTCCCGAGGCCAGGAGATAAAACATCACCCCAGGTGCCAGCTTCCCTCTGACACAGCACAAAGGGGTAGTGGGAGGTAGGAAATCTGACATCATTTTGCTTTAAAAAGGGCAGAAGGAGCCGGAGACAAGCAAGTGCCTTTCTGTGACAGGCAAATCAGAAGCAGAATTAACACAGACCTGGAGAGATTGGGGAAAGAGTCAAGGTGGCTTCTCCATGTTGTCATTTCTCATAAATGTCTCTTCTCTGGAGACATTCAAACCCCCCTGGACATGTTCCTATGTGACCTCCTGCAGGTCACCCTGCTCTGGCAAGGGGGGGGACTTGATCTTTTGAGGTCCCTTCAACCCCTCATTTTCTGTGATAAATCTATTCAATTTCTTTGAAGATATCAACACAGGTTAAGGCAAGGATTAGCAAAAAAAAAAAAAGCCCCAGAAGTTAATTTCAAGGTTTCTCACAAGAGGCACTTGGAGATGGTCTGGAGTACAAGAAGAAATCCAACCCCCTCAACCAGATTTAAAAGAGGTTTTAAAAAAAAAAAATATATAGCCAAGAGAAAGATAATGCTCAGTGCTGGTGGTGGCCAAAGACCAAGAGCAGGTCCCTCAGAGGCCTGTCCTGGGATCTGTACTGCAAGGAACTCATCAATGATGTGGAAAAGTGGGGAATAATGAAGTGACAGTGTTTGCCTATGCTACAAAATTATTCAGGATCATGAAATCTAACACTGACAGTGAAAAGCTCTGGAGGATCTCCCCGAGACTGAGCTACTGACAATAAAACAGAAGATGAAATTCAGTATAAATAAATGTAATGGAGGTGAAGGTGGGGAGAAAAAAAAAAAAAAATCCAGAGCAACGAGCAAGTTTAAACAGAGAATAATTAGCTCTGAATTAACTCCCAGCACTCAAAGAGAGAGAGCCCTGGGAAAGCTGCTCAGAGCTGTGCCCAGGTCAGAAAGCAAGGAGGGTGTTGTGTTATTCATTGCCCAAGAGCAGATAACAGCCCAGGGGTCATCACCATAACCAGCACGGAGCTCCATGGCCCAACCTCAGTTTGATTTCTGGGTCTGGTCCTGCACCTCCTCAGGGAGGCAGGAGGAAAAGCAAAGAAGGGAGAAAGCTGAGTCCGTGATGTCCCTGGTGCTGAGAGAAGGACCAGAGCAAGGTTACAGAGCTTGGACAGACCATGGGAGCAGAGTTTGGCCTCAGCAGAGATGCTGCAGGGTTCTGCTTCATGGTCAAACCCAACCCAACGTGGGAGAGGGCACCTGAGGAGCAGAGAGGAGACCTGCACTGTTCTCCTGGGTGTAAAACAAAGAGAGAGGGGGGGGGGAAAAAAAAAGAATTTTTTTTTTTTTTTTTTAAAGAAGACCACAAGGATTCGACCATAACTGTGCTCCAGGAGGTGGGTTTGTAGACAAGACCTGAGAGGGTGCACAAGAGGCCACCTTTGCTGGAGGCCAGGCAGGACCTGGAGCCCAGCAGCCCTGCCAAGGCCTCGTTCCTTTTCAGGATGCTGAGGTAGCACACAGCTCCCCAGTGTTTGGCTCTCCTGTACATGGCATTTCCTCCCTTTCTTTCTCCTTTTTGTTTTTGGTTTTTTTTTTTGTTCCAGAGAGACACAATTAGAAATAACCCATCAAATAACCCAAAAAACCCTCCCACCCTGTCGAGAAGTCTGCTTGGAGAAGAAAGAAGATTGGGCGTGCAGAAAGCTCTCACCAGTGAGGCTCGACATCAAAAGAATGTTTTGCATGGACTAAAGAGAAGTATTCATTTTTCATACATGCCCAGATCTGCTCTGACACCAGCTCAGCTTTCATACCAGCGCACTTTGTTTACTTAAAAGCTTGAAGGAAGGGAAAATGTCACAGCTGCTCATGTAAAGCTGCCTCTGCACCAATCGGACACATCCAGCATGGCTGTTTGTACAAGCAAAGATCTCCCAATAGGCCAAGAAGCGTTCGCATAAATCATCTGCCCAATCATTTAAGGGGATGAATAATTCATGGCAAGGCAAATGTGTTCACCAGCAACTCGGGTGAGGAGCCAGGAGCAATGTTCAAGGGATGGATTTGCTGCTCGCCGGTTCCGTGAGCCTCGACGTGTTTTCCCTTGGCTCCTGACTTTCAGGAACCTGGAACAATCCTGAAGCTTCATCCCTTCAAAGGTCACTGCTTGTTGCTCCCTCCCCAGCTGCTCGTTCTCTCCCTGCTCCCATCCCAGCAGATGACAATGACACATTTCAGCTACTCCATGGGAGTCATTTCGTGTCTTCTTTCACCGTTTCTTAGTTTTTGGGGCTGGTGATGGAGGCACAGAACTGCTTTGCTTCAGCTGCACAGCTCAGACTTGGGGCTGTCCATCCCCAGAGCATCTCCAGCCCCATGGAAATCTCCTCTCACTGTGAAATGGTGAGGAAGATCCAGAGGATCTGGAGAGCTGGGGGGTGATCCCTAGGTAGAACATGGGATTTATACAAGCCAAAGTCCACCTTCAGCCCAGACCTATTTGAAGGCAAAGGCTGCAGGGGGGGGTGGGACAGCAGCCAGGCAGATGTGTTCCCTGCAGCCACCCCCAGCAGAGCTCAGGGGGCTCCATCAGTGTCCCCTCAGCAACAGAAACAGCTGATGGGAGATGACAGAAAACAGCAGAATCCCTTTCTCAGGTGCCCTCAATACCCCTAGTCACATCTTTTGGGGGAAAACTGTTCTTTCTGGGGGGCTGGTTTGGTTTTTTTATCCCCCCCCCCCCCCCCCATGTCAGCCACAGCAGAACCAGCCCAGTTCTCTTTAGCCTTGCATGAGATGCAAAATATAAATGGGAGCAAAACGTTTCCTATAGCTGTCTGCCTGTCCTCAGAAGGACTTGCTGTGCAGCCCCAGCCACGCTGCACACTCAGCTATCAGTTCTGTTTTCCGGGATGATTCCTAAAGCTTTGGAGGAAGTGTTGCCAAGAGAAGAGGGTTTATCCTCCAGCTGCCCAGGAACAACCGTTCCTAGAAATCAGAGCTGCCTGTCTGCTAAGGAAACACTCTCGTGGAGAGATGGAAACCCCATCCAGGAGATTTCAGACTCAGTCCAAGCCCTGCACCAATGATCCCCACCAGTCTGGAAGCTTTACTGGTCCCACAGGCAGCTGCCACCTCCTCCTGCATCCATTTCTCCCCCACGCCTAATCCCCAACGTTCAGCAATGCCAAGAGCTGATGAAACTCAGTTCTCTCTTCACCAAACCCGATCCAGAATCCTAACTCACAGGTACAAAAAGCAGTTTCTTCCTTTTTCCCTGTTGGCTTTGGGAGTTTTTCCCCCCCACCCTCACCAGCAGAGGCTTCGCGCTGGCAGAGCCAGCCAGCTGCCAGCACCCTGCAATTTTAATGATCTAATCCGACAGCCAGCAGGCTTTAATTTAAACTTTTATTAACGACTGCTTTCTGCCCTCAAAGACTGTATTAAAATTTGCTAATGGAAGCGCAGATTATAAATGCCCCACTGCAAGGCCCACTTGTGCTCTCCCGCACCACCCCCTTCCCCATTCAGAGCAATCCTATTAACTCTTCTTTCTGGTTTGGATAGGTCATTTTGATTGCAGTGGGGTTTTTTGTGTACTTCCCTTATGAGATGGTGTTCCCCGAATCTAAGCATTTGAAAGAACACAATTTTACAAAAGATCACATATTTCCGATTCATTATCCTTCAATAGCCAGCTTAAAATTTAATTTCTTTGACTTATTGCAATTTTTTTTTTTTCTCTTTGAGTCTACCAGGGGAATGGAAATGAATTTCATGAGCAGCACCAGGCTGTGTGACAGTCCTGCCAGAACTTCCTCCAACCCTTGCTGGAAAAGGAGAGGAAGAAGAGGGAGAAGGATGCAATGACACGTGTCATTCCCAGGCAGAAAGCTGCAGAATCAGGACATCCAGTTGTCCTCTACCTGCTTGGAAGTGCCAAGCCCTGGGCACAAAACACCTACAAGGCATCTTGAGACTCCTCACTAGGTCCTCCAGACCCAACATGAGAGCTCAGTGTTTGATGTCCCATAAAAGGGACTTCCCTGACCCATTCCTTATTTTATAGCTTTCCCAGAAAGCCAAAAGTATCCCGGGCTGCTTCAAAAAAAAAGTGGCCAGAGGGTCAAGGGAGGGGATTCTCCCCCTCTGCTCCACTCTCCTGAGACCCCACCTGGAGCACTGAGTCCAGTTCTGGAGCCCCTGTTCCAAGAAAGCCCTGGATGTGCTGGAGTGTGCCCAGAGAAGGGCCAGGAGGATGCTCAGAGGGCTGGAGCAGCTCTGCTGTGGATACAGAATGGGAGAGTTGGGGTTGTTCAGTCTGGAGAGGAGAAGGCTCCAAGCAGACCTCATTGTGGCCTTCCAGTACCTTAAAGAAGTCAAAAGTACCTACAGGAAAGGTGGTGAGGGACCCTTTAGGATCTTGGGCAGTGATAGGAGAAGGGGGAATGGGTTAAAAGTAGAGGTAGGTGGGTTCAGATCAGAAGTCAGGAAGAAGTTCTTCCCCATGAGGGTGCTGAGACCCTGGCACAGGTTGCCCAGAGGTGGTGGGAGCCCCATCCATCCCTGGGAGTTTTTAAGGCCAGGCTGGATGGGGCTCTGAGCAACCTGAGCTGGTGGGAGGGGTCCCTGCCCATAGCAGGGGGTTGGAACTGGATGAACTTTAAGGTCCCCTCCAACCCTGCCAAGTCTATGATTCTGGTTAAGGAGTCAGCAAAACATCCCCAGTCCCCAGCAAACCCAGTGCCACTCAGTGCCCATTCATTGCTTGCCTCAGACTGAATTTCTCACCATTCTCTTCCCCTCTCTCTTTTTTTTTTTCCTGTCCCTACTGTTCCTTTCTCTGGATGAAACATTTCAGCCACCCAGTAGAAAAAAAAAAAAAAAAAAAGAAAAAGGCAGCAAACAACATCAAGTCCTCCAGAAACCACCCAAGGAATCAGCTCAGCAGCTTCACAGGGGACACACACCAGGGCAGCTGCCTGGGGTTGGAATATCACCCATCTGAGAGACTGGGCCAGGGTACAGAAAAAAAGCATTTTTGGGGGGGGAAAAGAGGTAGGTGAAGGACACAGAGGGGGATTACTAAGGGGAAATTTTTTTATTAGAGATGTTTACACTCCAGCCACTCCCCTGGACTCCTTTTCCAGCTGATGAAGACACCAAAACAGGGGGTGCAACTCCTCAGATGCATTTGGAATCCCAGCCATAGGACAACCCAAGGGAGCTGTGCAGGGAAGTGCCCGTTTGTCTCCAGCCTCCCTTATAAACAGCCTAAAATAAGGTACAGGGAAAACCTCTAAACTCAGGGAAAAACATCCCCCACCATGCAGGGAGTGCCACGAGCACCACCCCAAGGAAAGGCTGTGCCAGGGAGATCTCTGGGTGCTCCAAGCTTTGGACACTGAGTATAACATAACGGGGGGCAGGGAGAGCACTGGATCAGGGGAAGCATCTGAGGGCCCCACAGCACCTTTTACAAGAGATTTCCACCACTTATTGGTTGCTTACCTCCTGTTTGGCCAAAGAAATCAATGTTGCTGGTGGGTATTCAGCTCCTCTCCATCTTCCCCAGCTTCAGCCTGCTCACCCTTCCTCCTGGAGTCCTCACTTCAGCTCTGTGCTGCTGCTGCTGCTGCTGCTGCTGCTGCTGAGTTTCCCTTCCCCTGGGGCAGCCCCACATCCAGTCCTTGTGGGGCTCTTCCCTGACCCCCCCCTCTCCACCCCCAAAAGCTCTTGTACCTCAAAACACTCCCTTTTTATTCTGAAACCTCCCAGATGGGCAACACCTGGGTGGGTGAGGTCTCCAAAGCACCTGTGGCAAGGGGGAGGGTCCCACTGGGGGGGCAGCTCCAGCTGGGAGCCCTGGGGCTGCTCAGGACTTGGCATCTCCCCAGCCCTGGGTCCTGAGCCTCCCAAAGCCAGGCAGAACTTCCCTCTGCTTGGTGCTGGGCTCACCTTTGGTTTCCCCCAAGCTACCTGCCCGGGGGGTGCAGGGAGTGTACACAGGAGAAATGGGGAGAGAAATCACCCAGACCTCCCCATCTGGGTGTTCCTGACCCAAAAATCAAGGTGACTGAACCCCCCAGTGGGGGGATGGTACAAAACAGGGGGGTTCTCGTTCTCAGTGACCTGATGCCCCCCCACCGTGGTTCTTTTTGCAGGTTCCTCCCCAGCCCTTCCAGTCCCATTCCTGCTGGGTCCATTGGGTTCCTGCCATAGGGCCAGAGAACGGGTTGGGTGGGAAGGGACCTTAAAGATCATCAAGATCCAACCCCCCCCCATGGGCAGGGACACCTCCTGCCACCAACCAGCTCCAAGCCCCATCCGACCTGGGCTGAGCCTCTTCCAGGGAGGGGGCACCAACCCAACAACCTCCCTGGGTGACCCATTCTGGTACCCAGAGTTCAGAGGTGGAGCAGCTCCCCAGGTCAGGAGCAGGGATCTCAGCATCTCCTCTCACAGTCCCAGCACCTCTGTCATGGTTGAGCTTTCTCCCCCCCAGCAAACCTGGAGGATTTGTTTCATTTGCTGGCCCGACCCAGGGGGTGGGAATAGTACCAAATACCAGTAAAACTGGAGACAGGAGGCTGGGAATGGTGAGCACACAGCCCAGGATTGATCCTTTGTGAATATTTGGGCATTAAAGTTACAGATTTGCTTTTCCACCACATTTGCAAGAGCACTTCTCAAATATTTGTGGAGACCGAGCGCTGCCTAATTGAAATTCAGTTGAATCCAAATTAATATTCATGGCTCTTTAACCCCCCTGCCCCCCCCATCCTTCCACTCTTCATCCGGCTCTAGATGGAAGCAGTTTCCTGCTGTGGAGAGGGCAGCTGGAAGCTGGGCGAGTCCTGTAAGGGTGAAAAGTTTGGCAATGCAATTTGAATTTCTTGCAGCAGCCACACGCTGGATGTCACCTCCTGTGCTCGTGTGGCTGACAGGCAGGGCTGGAGCTGGCTCAGCTCCTTCCTTCCAGCACCGAGATGGTGGCCTCAGAGCTTTTGCCTCCCGACCAGCAGCATCACCCCCTCCCCAGGGAAGCCAAGGACCAGGGGGGCTTCTCCAGGAGGGAAGGGTGGAGATCTGGGGCTCCTTGGAAGTGGAGGGGCATTTAGGGACATGGCTTGGTTAAATCTGTGCAGATTTAGAGACCCCAAGCCCAGCAGTTGCTTTGGTGACCATTGCTGGTGTGGTTCCTCACCAAGGGGAGCTGATGTTCCCAGCAGAAAGGGATGCAACCCCACCCCTCCCTAAAGCATCCTTTCCACCTCCCCACGTCTGAGCCAGGCTGCTGCTCTCTGTCTGCCACTAAGGAAATCTTGCACAGGGAGATTAGAAATGCCTGGCACAGTAAAACCTTCCTCCAGTCACCCAGGAAACAGAAGACGTTGTTTTCTTTTTTTTTTTTTTTTTTTTCCTTCTTCTTTGGATAAAACATGGAAATTAAATTGGAAGCACCACATGGATGCAGCTCTACCCAGATAAACTCCCTGCCTGTCAGGATGCAGCTGTTCCTGTGGCCTCTTACTGCTCACACGCTTCTCAGAGCATCCCAGGTAGTCTGAAAGTGGTTTTTTCATCAGGTATTTATAGTCCCCAGTAAAGCACTAAGAGAGAAATATTAGAAACTCCCCATTTAACAAGAAAAACACAGGACTGGCAAGCATGCCTAGAGGCACTGCCATGGGCTGGAAGCTCTTGGAATCATCTTGGGAGGTTGTTTTATTTTTCCCCCCCAGTGATGGGCTTTTACAGCCCCTGCCCCTCTCCCCAGACACAAACACTGCTCCTTTACTTCTGGATTTTGAAGTCTGGATCACTCCTGAGGACTGCAGCCCCCAAAGGGGCTCCTCAGGTAGAAGATGAAGTCCTTGCTACCAAAAGAGACTTCCCAGCTCCCGGGGAGCCTCAGCCCGGAGAAGAGCCCCAGCCCAATTCCTCCCAGCCCTGAACACCAGAGGATGGGCACAGGGGTTTTTAGAAGCCTCCCCGCAGTGGTGCAGCCCCTTCCCTGCCTCCTTGGCAGCTCCTCAGCACAAATCACAGCTCAGGGTTCCCCCCAGCCCCCGTCTTTCCCTTTCCACAGCCAAGTGCTGGAGAGCCCAGTGCTGTCCCCAGGCTCTGGAGCTCAGCATCCGCTCCAGAGCAGTGCAAAGGACAGTCCAGTGGGGGAAGGGATGCCCGGGAGTTAGAAAATCTTCTCTTTTTTCTTTTTCGGTTCTGTGATTTCATAACAAGGTTTCACGTTTGAGTGGAGAGTTTCCACTCTGGTTGTGTCTAAACTGGAGCCCGGGCACTGCTGGGCTGCATCAGCCCAGGGACCCTCCGAGACAGAGAAACCATCAAAGGTTCCAGGGAATAGGCACGAGCTCCAGAGTCAAGTGTTTAGAGGTGGTTTATCACCAAGCAGACTTTTGTCCTGCCCTTAGATTCAGGGTCAGGGGGGTGGCAGCACCTTCCTGGGGAACCTCCCAAGCTGGGAAGAGGTGATGGTCCCAGGGAAAGCGATGGCTTTGTCATCACCTCTGTGTGTCTGCCCATCCGGGCTTCCTCTGCAGCCAGAGAGAAGATCAGGGGGCAATTTGGGTGAGAAGGGACCTCTGGGTGTCACCCAGCCTGATTCCTTCCCACCTTTCTTATCTGCCTGTCTTTGGGGGGCAGGAGATGTTATTTGAAGCCCCGGCAAGCTTGCATTTAGGAACTGAATCTCCCTGTGTGCTGTGCTGGAATGTACCTGCACAAAAGGCTGAGCAGGCAGCCTGAAATCTGAATAATTTTTCTGCCTCGATACATTTTCTCTATTTCCACTTTAGCTGCTCTGCCTTCTCCTCTGGGGCAATCTCAATCTCTACAACACAGAGCCAGGTAGCAGCTGCAAGACCAAGACACCTCCTGAACCACTGCCACCTGCTCCCCCTGAACCTCTGCAAACACCAAGGCACCCAGAAGGGGTAAAAAGGAGCTGGGTGTCCCCACGCCCCTCAGCAGCACGAGGATGGGTGGCAGCCAGCGGGGACTTCACCCTCCCCCCTGCACCCACTGCTTCACCCATGGCCCTGGCACCCACCCCGGGCAGCAGCTCCTGGGTTTCTCTGGGTTTTTTTTACGGGAGAGGCACAGAAACCGCTGCTGCCCTTCAGCCCTCTGAGCTCAGGACTCCTGCAGCTCCCCCAGCAGCTCAGCCACTGCATTATTAAGTTCCTCCAAACCCCCCGACTGTCCCGTCCAGCCCCGGTGACTTCATCTTTTTCAAATTACCTATTTGCACCACCTCCTCTTCCTTTGATACTTTAATCCTTAATAGCAACTCACCTTTATTACCAGAACAGAGCAAGTCAAGAGCAGATCTCTCCCGACATCCCCTGAGGTGAGAACATATGAAATGAAATTATTTCACTTCTCAGCTGTGGCCTCATCTCCTTAATTGTCCCCTTTAACTCCTGGGGACCAGCAGACCTGGCTCCTTCCCTTCCCTTCCCAGGCTTTCCTCTTCCTGGCAGACTTGGATTTTTCTATTGTTTGCTTTCATTCCTCCCAAGTCCTGCTATTTCTCGACGCCTTCCTGTTTCCTTTCTTTCACCTCCTGTGTTCTGCCCCTCTTCCTGGACCTCCTGAAGTTTGGATTTCCATTCTTATATATATATATATATATATATTTTTTTTTTTTTTTTTTTTGGGGGGGGGGGGTGCAGGGCAATTGGGTGGCCCCAGCACCTCCCTGCCCCCAGCATTTCCCTACCTGCCATCCCTCTCCAAGAGGGGGGTTGAGCCCCTTGCCTCGGGTGAATGAAGCAGATGCCAGCCCCTCATTCCTGGCAATTAAAGTGGAAGCTGTGGGGAAACACTGTGCAGGAGGGAGATGTTTGCTTGGGTCACTCCGTGCCAAATTTTCCACTTTTTAATCTTTTTTCCCCCTTTTAACTCTCGTCTGGCTTCCTCGTTTTGTGGCACTCTCCTGGTTAGCATCTGATAGGATCTGAGCCTCTTTATCCCCAGGATGAGGACTATAATAATGTCCTTAACAAGTGAATTAAATCACAGCCCCATTTCCCTACCAAGCAGCCCTTTCCCCCACCATGTGCTGGAAGTGCCCAAGCTGCCTGCCCCATGGCAGTGGATGAAGAGTGAGAGAATTTCCTTGGAAGAAGGAGTGAATTTTCTAAATTCTCCTTCCCCTCCTCCCCCCCGCCCTGTGATTGAGACTTGAAAAAAAAAATATTAAAAAATGATATGTCTCATTCATCTATTGGTGACAGTGGCCTCTTGGGTGTAAATTGGAGCAATTAAGAAGGATCATGCAAATTAATCAATTCTTTTCAGATTATTCCATTCAAGCAGGAGGCTTGCTCTTCGATTTTGTTAAACTCTGCCTCTGAGTCAATTTTCAAACTCCAAATTAAGCTATTTGTTAGCTAAGAAGGTCTTGGGGGGTTGGGAAAATTTAAAAAAAAAAAAAAAAAAAAAAAAAAAAAGAATTCCACTCACCAACTGGATGGCAGTAGAGGTCATTTTTTTAAAAGGGTTTCCTCCATAAACTGTGATATTTAAGAAGGTGCAGAAGTGCCAGTCCTGACCCCAGCCTGAGGAGGATGTTTGGGACTGTGTAAAACCCCAAAGAGCATCCCAGCTCACAGCTCTGTCCCTGCAGAGCTCTAAAGGGGAATCTTGATGCTCCTGGGAGGTGAGGGACAGAGGGGACACTGGGGACGTGCCATGCTGGGACAGATGTCCTCTTCTGCTCGCTTTGGGTGGATGCTGCAGCATCATCAGCTCCAGGGTTTGCTGAAAGCCTATGGAGAAGGTGGCACCAACCCTGCACCCCCAGGGACCCCCAGGCAGGGGACAGGACCCCCTCCGGCTGCTCCTCACTTCCCTTCCTCTGCCTTTGATTCTCCATCCATAATGGATTGTCACAGGTTCCAGAAGAGCCCAATTAATGCAAATACTGCTGCCAGCTAAGGGGGAAGGAAAGGAGAACTGGGAGGTGAGTTGAGGAGTTCCTCAGCCACCATCTCAGCCCTGGGGCTGCCCTGAAACCCCCCCCCCTGCCCACGCTCCCATCCTCTGCCCCCCGCTCAGGCGTGAGGGGTTCCAGGGTGGCTGAAGCTTTTTGAGTTTTAATTTAAGTGATTCTAAACCAGCTTTGGGTTTAGAGCTAATAAGACATTAGTATGCTAATTAAATTATCCATGGAGTGGTATAAAGAGGCCTTCCTGAAGTTTAATGGCTGTGTAAAAGGTAACTCTACTCGCGATGTAATTAATTCATGGAACAATAAATGTATAATTAGATTCTTATTAATATCAGAGAGGCTTTGCCTGCATGGGGAAGGAGGTGGAGGGACTGGTCAGTTTTGTTTTCAATGGGGGGGAGAAAGGAGATGGCAGCTCCAGCCTCGTGTCCAACTCTTCTCCATCCAGAGCCAGGCAAAGGTTCCCATCTCCCAGCATCACCCGGGGTGAACAGGAGCACCCCCACACTGAGCTCTCCCGTGTCTGCTCCCCCAGATGGGGAACAATTCAGTTTTGAAGAGCAATAGGAGGGGAAAACTTCCTCAGAAAAACCAACCCTGCCCTCGACTGAAGTGACCAAGAGCCCTTCTTGCTCCAGCTAACCCTGAAGTCTTCCAAGAACAGAGAGGGCTGCAAACCTGTAGGGTTTGTTTTGGGTTTTCTTGGTTTTGTTTTTTTGTTGTTTTTTTTTTTTTTCCAGGAAAGTAAGAGGTTTGCCCTGGCAGCCCCAGGGAAGCAGAGAGGAGCTGCTGTGCTGTCAGCAGAACAGTTGTCCCAGCACTCCTGCTGTGAGCTGCTCCACAATGTCCTGGATGGTCACCCCAGCAGCTGCCCTGTGCCTGCCCAGCCCCATGCCATGGGCAGCAATCTGCCAGACCTGAGGGATTTCAAAACTCCAAAGCTGAGCTTCCATCTCATTTCAAGGGGGGAAGCATCAGTTTCCAAGCAGATGGCCCTAGAATTTGCAGGGTCTGGCAGCAAAGCCTCCACTTTGCCTTCATCCCCTGGGTCACAGCCAGTGCAGGGGCTTTGGGGTCATCTCAGCTCTCCCTGGAATCTCTGGAACCTGCAGGCTCTGGGGGGACAGCCCCAGAGGAACCACCCACCCACCTTGCTGGGGTTTCTTCATGTCCCCAAGAGCAACCAGGTCACACCTACCCTCTGGCTTTGTCCTTGCTGCAAGGAGAAGGGTCCTGGTGTGGAGGGCTCCGTTCCTCACAGCGTGAGACGTTTCTGCTGCCACCCTGCATCTCTCCTGGCCCTGGGTGCCACTGCTCTGCCCAGGGAGATGTCCTCCACCTACAGACAGACAAATCCCCTCACCCACCACCCGCAGAGGGTCCAGGCAATGCCAGGAGAACAGCTCTCACCATGCTCAGAGCAGCACCCACGGGTGCTGAGGAGCACCTGGGACCAGGGGCATTGCGGGAGCACCCAGTGGTTTGCCAAGATCTGACCCCTCCAGGAGGGAGTCAGCAGCCCTGGAAACCCTGCAGCCAGCCAGGGGATGAGTAACCACATCCCAAACACAGCCCAGGAGCTTCCCCAGCAGGATGGGCAGCAGTCCAACCCCTTCCTCACGCTACCAGACCACGCTGCCCCTTCCAGTTCCTGCTGCTTCAGCCTCCTATCCCAAAACATCTCCTGACCTGATGATGACCTGGCATGACAGCAGTGCAGAAGAAGGCTGAGCATGTTCCCAGACAGTCCCATGCCATCAGGAGCTGGTTTGTCAGTCCCAGCTCCCCCAGCTCCTGTGGGAATACCCTGGGCTGGAAGGGAAGGGATTTCCAGCCAGCCCAGCAACCTGCAGAGCTCCTGCAGGACCTTCCTGCCCACCACCCCACTGCTGGGCAGGCAAAGCTGCTCCTTAGCAATTAATTACCTTTCTGGTTTGTTCATCCCAGCATCTTACCAGACCCGGGACACAAAAGCTGGGATTTTCCCTGCTGTGAGTGGCTGAGCTCACAGCTCACTGCTCCAGAAAGGGGAAATCTCGTGGTCCCAGCAGCCCTGCTCCTCCCTCGTGCCTCTCAGCACGCTCAGGACAGCCAGGTGGCCAATGTTCCCCTGGCAAAGCAAGGGTTGGGTTTCACCAGATCAGCAGCCAAGGCACCTTATCCCATGGCTGGAGGGGTGGCCAAGGCAGCTCATGGGGAGGAGGCCAGCAGGACATCGTGTCACAGCTCAGTGGAGCTTCTGTGAGCACCCTCTGAGTTGTGACCTGCAACCTGTTCCCAACCCAGCAAAGTCACAACAGGACACAGGTGACAGGAGGCACAAATGCCCACTTTGGGGACGTTGAGCACAGCAAACTTTGCAGAGTTCTGCCAACGACCAGGAGGCAGTGGCCTGAGCTTCCTCCTCACCTCCTGCTCCTCACCTCCTGCTTCACCACCTTCCTTCCATGGCTCATGGAAGGATTGAATCAGAGAATGGGTTGGGTTGGAAGGGGCCTCTCAAGGTCACCCAGTGCCACCCCCTGCAGTCACAGGGACACCCTCACCCAGATCAGGGTGCTCAGAGCCTCCTCAAGCCTCACCTTGAGCATCTCCAGGAATGAGGCCTCAGACACCTCCCTGGGCACCCTGTGCCATGGTTCCACCGCCAAAATTCCTCTGGTCCCTGCTCCAAGGGAAGAGGAGAAGAGGGAGAGGGGAAGAAAAGAAGCCAACAGGAATTACAAATCCCCAGCAAATCAATTCCCCATCTCAGGCTGCAGAGGAGAAGCAGCATTCATTTTCTTTGCCATTTCTGCAGACAGAGAGCACTTCCCAGCTCTGGGCCAGCCCGGGCTGACTCAGTGAGCTGGAGAAATGTGCAGTGGGATGCAAGGATGAGCAAAGAGTGCTCCAGGCTGAGGCAGTCTGGGGATGGCACTGGTGGGGGGGGAACCAATCCCCTGGGGAGGGCTGGGGACCACGGGTGATGTTCCAGGGAGCTGGGAGCAGGTGCTGCTTTCCTCTCTTCTCTCCAGGTGGTTTCCTGGCCCCTGGAATGTGGCTTTCACTGCTGGTTCTTGAAGAATAAAAAAAAACAAAACTGAGTGGTTTGCTGCCTGCTGCTGTGGACACATCAGCACCCACTCCTGGGGGGGAGGAGGAGCAGGAGGAGCACCCAGAGGGGCTCTGGCCCCAAGGTCCCTCCTGTTGGCAGAGCACCCAGAAACCCTCCAGCCCATCAGCTCTGCCACACCAGAGGACACGGGTGGGCACCTCTCTGCTGTTCCTGGCTCTCCCTCCCAGAGCTGACAAGAGTTTCATCCCTCTAATTTTTTTTTTTTTTTTTTTTTTTCTTTTTTTTTTGAGGGGGTGTTGCTGCTCTGAATCTGCCCTCAAGATCCCACTGGGGACCCCCCCAGCACATCTGGGTCTGCTCACCCAACCCAGCAACTCTTCTGTGGAGGCACGAGGAAGCTGAAACACAGCTGAAATTCAGGCAGATGCAGCCTATCCCATTTTCCTGCTCTTTTATAAATAAATAAATAAAATGAATCAATTAATTAAAGAATTAAAGCCATTATCTTCCCATCCCCACTCCCCCCCCAAAAAAAAATTATTATATACATATATATAAGAAAAGAAACTGCAGGTTTCTCTCATCTCCTTCTGGGAAAGCCACATTACGGGTTTTTCCATTTCATTTTTACATTCTTATAAACCTCCTTCCCTCTCTCTCCTAGACCCTCCCTGTCATTTCAGGCCAGCCCTAGAAGCTCACAGGACTTTGGGGTTCTTTTTTTTTTTTTTTCCCCTCCTTCTTCCTTAGCAGCCAGACACCCTGCTTGCTAATGAGATTATGTCTGATTTATGGAAAATCATTTTCCCCCCACCCCTCCACCTGTGACCCCATTCTCCCTGTCACTGCTCCTCTTCTCTGTCCCTGCACTGACTCCAACATCCTCAGGGCTTCCACTCCTCTGGAAGTAACTTTAAAAGCCAGCTAGCAGGATGGCATCTTGGGTTTATTTTTTCTGCTGTTGTGACTTCCCTGCCTGCTGGCTGGCTCTGCAGAAGCAGGGGAGATGCTGCTCCCTCTCTGCAGGGCACAGGGAGGTTGTCACCACCTCTCCTGATGCCACCACCAGCCTGGCTCTCGGTTTGGGAGAGCCTCGCTCTTCCCAGCTCCTGCAGGAGGGAAATTAATTTCTCTGCAATGTGCTGAGGAGGGGATAATTTGCCAGCAGCCCCATCAGATTTGCAGTCAGCAGCCTGGCCAGGTCAGTGCCAGGGAGCAGAGTGTCAAGCCAGACCCTGTCTAACATCTTCCAAGTGATGGGTTTGGGGTCTTGGAAAAGCACCCGGTGTTATCAATCCTTCACGGGCTGAGCCCGTGGGAGGGATGAGGAGCTGTGCCCAGCCAGGCAGGAGCTCCCTGCCAGGCAGATTTGGTCCCCAGGTCCCCCTCCTCCCTCCCCAGCAAAGGGGACCCCCCCGTGGGGGCAGCTCCATCCCCTCTCCCCCTGCCCCAAGGCCTTTGCCAGATGGGTTTGAGCATCAGAGCTGTGCTGACCCCGAGTGGGATGAAGTCCCCAGGGGGACGTTGGCCAAGTCACCATCAGTAACAGCTCTGCAGAGGTTCTTGCCAAAGCCAGGGAGCATTCTGAGGCTCTCTGGAAGCTCCAGCTGCCTCTCCACCAGGCAGCCAGCTCAGCAAAGCCTCATTCCTGCCAGTTTTGGGGACCAGGGAGTGCCTCTGTCTCTGCAGGTGGGATCCTCACCCAGCTGGGCTGCTCTTTTTTCATGTCTTCAGCATCATGACATCGGGTAGATGCTGTTCCCAACCCCTCTGTAAGGTGACTCTCCCAGATGTATGGGGACATCCATGTTCCCAGCCAGCTCCTGCATCCCAGGGAAAACCAGGGCAGGTGGAGACCCAGCCAAGAGCTCCACCCAGACCCAGCAGCCGAAGAAAGTGGAGCAAAAGAGGGGTTTGCAGGAAATAAGAGCAGGTTATGAGTTCCTCACCCGTTTTCTAGCATCTCACCACTCTGCTCAGACTGAGCCAGCCTGGGAAACACAGGATTTTTCTCAGCACATCCCTCAGCCTGGCAGCTGGGAGGCACGTGGAGACACTTCTGGTCTGCTCCCAGTTTCTTCAGCACAGCTCCAGGACTTGTCCTGCAGAGATACAGGGAATACTGGTGTGGGAAACCCCACCAGCAGGGAGAGGGAGGGGATTCTCCCCCTCTACTCCTCTCTGCTGAGATGGGAGGTAGGAGGTATGGAGGAAGCAGCTGTAGGTAGAGCAGATCTTGCCCCAAGACACAAGAACTACAGAAATGGTGCAGGGAAATCGGGAAGTTTTACAGCCAAAAGCTGGGAAACCTCTAATTCTGCCCCTGGGCATCTAGGAGAAGGCTGCTGGTCACCCAGTGACACGAGGGGTTGTCCCAGCCTGGGAGCTGGGAACTCCTCCATCAACAAGAAGCTGTCCCTGCTTGACATGACAGAAAATAAAGGGAATCTCAAGAACGAGGTAATGCAGAACCTGTCAGGGAAAGAGCTGGGAGTTTTATTTTATTTTATTTCAGTAATTGAACAAAAGATGTTTGTTCTGCTACGAGACCTCACGGCACCAGTCAAAGCAGGTGAATCTCAGTTTAATGTTCTCATTAAGGCATGGAGATATTTTTATTCACCGGAGTTAAAAAAAAATAAAAAATAATAAAAAAAATAAGCTTTTTCTAATAGATTTTGAAAGTCTGCGTGGGGGTGAAAAGTTCTGGGAAGAAAGAACCAGCTGAAAGGTTTCTCTTTTGAGTGCTGGTGTGTGCTGGTGGCCCTCTTTGGGTCAGCTGGCACTGGAGGCACGAAGGTAACCAGGGAGGGGGGAGCCCTGGAGCACAAAATGATGAAGAAAACTCCAAAGCAGCCCAGATTTCTAAAGGGGGGGGGTGGCCACTGCACTGTCACAGAACCCATTTTAAGTTGTCAGATGAAAACTGCTTTGAACAGACAGGCTGCCTCGCCAGGAAAGCTCCAGCTTTGATCCCGTGGGGAAATCAAGCAGCTCTGGTGAAGATGCAAATTGCTGAAACTCCAACACCCGGTGTGTTCCTCCAGAGGGAGGATATTAGGAAATCACAACATCTAAGAGCACACCCAGCAGTGGGGAACCCGACCAAATTGCTACCCTGTGCTCTCCCCCCCTTCCCCACCATCAGCTGAAGATCTGAAGAGTTTTGCTGAGCTCCTGCCTCTCAGCTGCTTTGCTCTGGGTCTTCAAACCTTCCGAGGGGTTCCTAACCTCAAAAGTGGGGGCTGAGTATTAAGGGGAAGGCTTTGCTTTGTCACCAGACACTCTCCCTCCCCCAGGTTTGGGAAGAAGGAAAGAAAAAGGCTTTCAGCTCCCCTCTGCCCTTGGTTTCTGTGTTCCTGGGCTGGGGTCTCCTCTCCTGCTCTGCCCACAGCCAGCGTGGGGACGTTGGGTTCCTCAGGGGAACCTCAGAGGAGCTGCCAGAGCTTCCATCCTGCTCATCCCCAGGGGCTGCAGGTTCTGAAGCTCTCCCTGGGAATTCCAGCCCTCATCCCCACCTTTCCCCACCACAGAGGGGACCATCCCCTCCTTGGCTGTGTGACACATGGCAGGTGACCTTCTGCAGGGTCCTGGATCTTGTGGTAGGTCTCACAGCCCTCATTCACAGGGGAAGAAACCCTCCAGGAGAAGGAACCAGAGCTTTTCTGTTGCCTACCTCAATACAGACATTGCCATCCTTCCAGAGATCCACCCAAAGGGTTTGGGGTTGCCACCTGGCAGCTGAGCCACCCAAAAGCCCCGTGCAAGGCCTGAGTGCCCTGCTGCAGGCATTCTGGAGCTGGCTGCCCCCCCAGCAGGATGCTCTGTGCCTACCCAAAATCCAGACCCCTCCGGGAGGGTGGGATGTGAAGGGCTGGACCCTCTGGAGAGCTCTCCAGGACGGGTGGGTGGCTGGAAACAGAGTTCACCAGAGAGGTGATCCCATGGAGCTGTGGGTGCACAGGGTGGTTGTTTTCTCCCATCCAGCTCCCAGGCTGACCCAGCAGCTCCTCCACACTCATGCAGCCTCCCTGACCTTGATCCCAGCTGCCTTTCCAGAGGGACAGCATCCATTCCCACCCCTGCCCTCTGCAGCCACGGAGGGACTGAGGAGCTTTTGTCCTGCAGAAAGCAAAGTGGAGCTGCTGTGAGCTCCAGATGTTCCTCCAGGAAGGGCCCTGAGCCTCTTTTTGTAAGCAGGGAGGAACGAGGAGCACTCCCAGCTCAACCTCCTCTTTGACCTTGGGTCAGCCCGTGCTGAAGTCCCATCCATGGCTAGAAAAAGGCAAATCCAGGGTGTTCAGCAAATCCCTGCCTATAGCAGGCTCATTTCTTCTCAAGAATTCATTTCAGAGGGATTCAGTGGCATTGACAGAGGTGGCACTGGTAATTTCCCTGCTCAGAGCTGGGATGCAGAGCTTCATCCTTTACCTCCAAGCTGCAGAGCCTCGATTCTTGTGGCTGTGGGACACGGGCTCTTCACCAGAGCTCAGCCAGCTTGGAGATTGAATGGGGGGGTTCACCAGCAGTGCAGGGAGCTTACAGCTCCAGCACTCATTCCAAACCACCCTGCCTGAAAATGTCAAAATCCTCGGGAAGATTCAAGTGGTTGCTGGAGCTCCTGACATAAGCTCTGAAGAAAACCAAGAGCTCCTCCAACACAGCCCAGCAAATGCAGAGTACAGCTCCAAATCCCCACAGGGTAAAAAGAGGAGAAAGGAGATGAAAATGGGGCTCCTTATTTTTTCTCCAGTAGGAGATGCTCAGTGAAAAAAAAAAAAATTGTCTTGGTTGAGGCACCCTCTGGCACATGGGGTCTCCCAAGGCTTGTGCAGATCTGTCCTCAGCTCTTCATCTGTTAGAAAAATCCAGCACAGGGATAAATAAAATGGAGAGGGAAGCCCCACTCGGACTTGGCTGGAGGGTCCCAGGGACCTCTGTGCACAACTGGAGCTCACCAAAGGTCTGGAAGTGGCTGCAGATCCCAGAAAGCAACAAGCAAGATGCTGGGGTGGAAAGGGACCCACCCTCATCGTTTGTTTGGAGCTGAGGTCCCAAGGAGCAGGGTGGCCTGAGGCTGAGCAGGCATGGGACCTGCACCCTTGGGTCCCTGTCCTGGGCTCCCAGCTCCCTGTCCCTTGGCAGAGTCACAGCCCTGAAAGCTGCTTCCCAAACCCACCCCCAGCTCAGGGTGACCACAGCTCACTGTGGCTGCAAGGCTCACCTAAAAATAGCAGAGCACAATGTCTGCTCTGAGGCATTTCCTCTTCCCTCCCTCCTCCAGCCTCCTGGGCCCTCGCCCTGGCTCTCCTGCCCTACTTATTCCCTCCAGCTTTTCCCTTTCCCTTGCTC
Source organism: Heliangelus exortis (assembly GCF_036169615.1). Classification (NCBI taxonomy): domain Eukaryota; kingdom Metazoa; phylum Chordata; class Aves; order Apodiformes; family Trochilidae; genus Heliangelus; species Heliangelus exortis. Next base: position 16,425,555 of record NC_092436.1, read on the forward strand.
CCTTCCCACCCCTCCATGGCCAAACCTCCCCCAGCCCCCCTCTCATCTCACTCCCGGCTCCCGCAAGGTTCTCCAGCTCTCCAGACCCCCCCAGCATCCTCGGGAAGCAACAGGAGCCTCTTCCTGCCCTCTCCTTCCACCCTGTACAGTTCCTCTGGGTTTGCAACTCAAGAGTAGCAGCCCCCACAAGCTCCTACCTGGTGGGGTGAAGGTTTTCTGCCCGAGGCTGCTGCTCCCCAGGTGTTTCACTCCCATGGGATTTGGCCCGGGGGTTGTTTCCTCCCAGCCCAGCACAGGAACTGCATTCACCTCGGCCGGGTTCATTGTTCCCGAACCCACTCCCGGTCCCCTTTGTGTTTTCACCGGAGTTCACATCAACTCCCGGTTCGGCCTGAAGTGCAAATGTCCTGAAGGAGCTGCTAATTCCCCTCCTTTCCAGCATTCCAGCAGTTTAGCATCCCAACCCCCCCTTCCCTTATTCCTGACTATCCAGAGACAGCAGCAGCCTCCAGAGATGGCTGCAGGGATGAGGAGGTTAACCCATAAACCAAGCCACAGGAATTATTCCTTGCCAGCCTCCCTTCTTTTGGGACACTTTCTGGATCCAAGCCGTGCCCTCTGCTTGCCAGGCTGCAGACCCGGGGGGCAGGAACCCCCTGAGCAGGGCTGAACCAGCACCCCCCACCACCAGCAGCTTTCCCTCTCCAGCATCTCTGCCCCAGGCTGAGCCAAATTTCCCAAAGTCTCCGACACATTTCTCCTGCTGGGATTTGCCCTCCCCCATTCCCCAGTCATTGGCTCCAGGCACTGGGCTGCAGTGGGGTGAGAGGAGCAGTTACCAAACTTGTCCCAGGTAGCAAAAGGGTTAAAACTCTGCATTCCCGCCAGGGCCCCTAGCACAGCTCCTGATAAGCAAGTCTGGAGCCTGGAAGAGTTTGTACCAGCATTTTTTGGAGCAGCTATTATTTCCAAAAATACGAAGTCATTCCTTCAGAGGAAAAAAAAAAAAAAAAAAAAAAAAAAAAAGAAAGAGAGAAAGAAAGAAAAAAAAAAACCCAACACAAGAGCTCTAATCTCCTCACTGCAGAGTTTCACCTTCTGCTTCTCAGCCTTTCTCCCAGCACTGAGGAAACTGGCAGTTTGGGGCATGCTGCTGGCCCAGGTCTCCCTTGGCACTGCCAGCGTGGCCAGTGACACCAGCAGAGGGACAGGGCTGGCATCACCGGGTCCCCCATGCCAGGCCCAGCCAGGACAAACCAAGATGTGCTCCATGGAGCTGCCATGAGTTGGGTGCAGTGAGGAGCAGAGCCCAGCAGAGCCCAGCACCCAGCAAGGCCCACGCTCCAGGGCACCACCAGGAGCTCCCCAAAGAGGGTGTGAGCCCTGGAGAAGCCTCCATGCAGGACTCATCCCCCACCCAGCTCCTCTCAGTGCTCTCCAGCACAGCCTTTTCTGTCCTGCTCCCTTGGGAGATGCTCAGCTCAGGCTGGGAGCACCCTGTGCCCTGCAGCATCCTTTGGGTGATGGTCAGGATGCTTCTGGCTGTTGTCCCCAAAGCTCCCCTGGAGCTTGTCCCCACAGCCAGGGTGTTACTGGTTTGGCTGTGGGAAGTGCTGGGAGGTGGCAGGGGGGTGGCAAAGGTGTCCCCAGCTCCAGCCCCAGCTCTGTCTCTGGTTACCTGGTGGTGGGCAGCACCAAGCCCTTTCTCATAAGGACATCTAGTGGCACCATGACACACGGCACGTGTAACCTTGGCCACTCTGCACCTCTTCTTATCCCTGACCCTCCTGACCCCCCTGTTGAGCCAGTCCAGAGGAGGCCACAGAGATGCTGGAGCAGCTCTGCTCTGAGCCAGGCTGGGAGTGTTGAGGCTGGAGAAGAGAAGGGAGCAATGGGGAGACCTCGGAGCACCTTCCAGTGCCTGAAGGGGCTCCAGGAAAGCTGGGGAGGGACTGGGGACAAGGGCCTGGAGGGATGGGATGAGGGGGAAGGGTTTCCAGCTGCAAGAGGGGAGATGGAGAGGAGATGGGAGGGAGAAATCCCTTGGGGTGAGGGTGCTGAGCCCCTGGGTGCCCAGGTTGCCCCCAGAAGCTGTGGCTGCCCCATCCCTGGCAGTGTTGAAGGTTGGATGGGGCTTGGAGCCCCCTGGGCTGGGGGAGGTGTCCCTGACCATGGCAGGGGGTGGAACTAAATGGTCTTCAAGGTCCCTTCCCAGCCAAACCAGTCTGGGATTCTCTGATGGAATGATCGGCTCTTGCTGCCCATCCATTCTGTGCTTGGTTCAGGGCAGGGATGCAGCTGGAGTGGGTGGGAGCCAGGATCCTACCTGTGGTGCCCCAGAAACCCCTCGGGTCATGGCTGGCCCCCAAGATAGGGACATCCCAAAGAGCAAGACCTGCCCAGTGCCAGCTGAGCATCAGAGTGCTCCAGAGGCTCCCGTCCCCCTGCAAACCCCAGGTCCTTTGGGCCCTGCAGCCAGGGATCAGTGTGCCCTGGGGCAGGGTGTCCTGGAGGGACAGGGGCAGCACAGCCCAGAATGCTGGGGACCAGAGTAACCCAGTTCTGTGCAGCCAGGGAGCTGGAGGGAAGGTGAAGAGAGAGCTGGGGGGGAACCCTGAGCCCTGCCCAAAGGGGACAGAAAAACTTGCAGAAAGCTGCAAGCCACAAAGAGGAATTTCAGCAGCAACAGCCCAGGTCCTCCTGCCTCAGGTGTGCAGGGAGCCGGGGCAGGAGGTGCCCCCAGCCATGGTGCTACTTATTATTCCAAGCTCAGCCTTTCCTCTAATCTGGGTTTTAGCTTCTCTTGATTTATAAGCACTTAAAACACTTCCAGAAAGTCCTGGTGAGTTGGACTGAAGGGGCTCACCCCACAAACTGCTGGGCCAAGGTCTGAGCCACTCCAGAGGAGAAGAGCATCCCCATGGACATGGCTATCCCTGGGAAAGCAGGACCCAGCCCCACACAGCTCGGGGGGATGAGCAGATGTCCAGGCAGGTCCCTGGCTGCTGACAGCCATTTCCTGAGCAATCTTCTTCAGCTTGCAATGACCAGGGTTGGGTTGGGCTTGAAGAGCATTTGCATTACAGAAAGGGCACATCAGCTGCTGCTTTTATTCAAATGAAAGCATTAATGAAATCACTGCCTAATACACTGGGTTAGGTGTGTACTTGCTTTTTGTTTTCCTGTTGTTGGTTTGGGGTTTTTTTCCCCCTTTTCTGTTTCATGGTCAACATCAATGCAGGGCTGGCAGAAAAAAAAAAATTGCTTTAATTTTCCATTCCATTTCAACACCCTGTGCTAAAAACCAAAAAGTATTATCCACTAAAGAACTGCGACTCGACTCCATCTAATATCTGAGGAGCAGAGCTAACACCAAATGGCATTCCCTTGCATTTTTAATGCACAGATGAAGTCACTGAAATCACTAACTTCAGGGCTAGCTCATCACATTCTTGTTGCTGCAGCACACCCTGCATCTGCTGCTCTGACTCTTTCTCCTCTAGAGAACCTGCTTGTCACTTCTTTAATGATTTCCACCCACTGCCACAAACGTTTTCAGGCTTAGCATGAGTGATGTGGATGAATGCATCTGGAGACTTCATTTGGCTTTTCATTTCGAGCATCAGAATGATCTGCTGGGGGGTTGCTGCTTTGGGTTGGTTTGGGTTTTTTTCACTGGCTCCCATCACTGCCATCCTTACTGGTGCCTGGGTGACTTTAATGATGCTACACGTACACACAGCCTCCTGGACCACCTCATCCCCCCCTCCCTCAAGTGCAACCTGGCCAAGCTGTTGTGTTCTCCTAAAAGCAGCAGCAGCCCCCCTGAAAGACATCATTTTTTTCACGTTTCTTGCTTGCAGCTCCCAGCAAACCCCTCTCTACACCCAGCAGTTATTCAGCATGTTCAGGTTTTGCTTCTGTTCCACCAGGCTCAGCAGATTATTTTGTGATCCCTCCGGACAGCAGCACACTAATATATTCTCTTGCTTAAACCAGTTGGGCAAACCTTGCTCTGGAGGAAATTTGTTGTTGTTTTGGCCTTGGGGAGGAACTCACTGGAGTAAGAGCTGTCTGAGAGCCCCTTTCCTACCAGAGGCAGCTGAGGATTAGCTGAGAGCTGAGCCTGGGGGGGCTGGAGGGGGGAACAAATCAGCTGGAGAGCTTGCGTTTCATTCAACAAAAAAATGAATTTGTCTCCAAACAGACTTTGCCTTGTTTCACTCAAAATACTCCAGGTTTGGGGGTTTTTTCCTTGTATTTTAGAGGAGAGAAAAAAAAATATATCTATATCTATGGATCTAGATATATATATATATATATATATGTATCTGTCTGAAAAGCTGTCATGCACCAGCAATCCCCACCTTCATCTCTAACTGGCTCCCACCTGAGCTCCACATGGTCCCACCAGCAAGTTGAGAGAAAACTCAGGACAAAACCCAGGGCACTGAATTTGCTCCTGCTGCCTTTTTTCTCCCTGCTTGGAAATGCTCTGGGGGGGCACAAGCACCAGTGGGTGCTGGGTCATGTCCCTGCCCTCTGAGGACACAGGAGGAAGGAGAGGAGCACAGCCCTGAGCATCCTGACCCCCTCGGCTGATCCAACCAGCTCTGAGGACCCAAAGCCACCACAAGTGTCACCCTCACCTTGCCAGTTGGCCTGGCTCATGGGAGGTCCCCAGGGCTGGGTGATGCTCATTCTGCTCACCCTCACAAGGTCTCTTCTGGCTGTCCCCAGAGCTCCTCTCCTCTCCTCTCCTCTCTCCTGACCCACTCACCAGTCATGCCACGGCACTGCTGCCACGAGCACGGGTGTTCTCAGATTTACCTCCAGCCAACTGCTAAAAACCTACTAAAAAAGATTCTGTTTCTGTTTGGATGGGTTACCCAGGGAGATCCAGCCAGTAAAGGAGGTTTTGCAGCCCAGTAGGAAGCACTGTACCTGCTCCTCAACCCCTGGTGACACAAGCCCACCGGTGACAACCTCTCCCTCCCATCTCCTCTCCATCCCCCCCCTTGCGACTGGAAACCCTTCCCACTTGGTAATTTATGACTGGAAGAGGAATAGCACTGCAAGATGATGCAAGCTACTCTTGGACAATAAGTTTTCCTGCCTCAGTCTTGCTTACTGGAGGGGTTCCTACTGCCAGGGATCAGGAATGGCCATCTGCTCCCTAAGGGAAGGGGAGGCAGGAGCTGAAGGGAACCCCAGCCCACACAGAGCCCCCCAGAAGGTAGAGCTGGGTTCAAAAGCAGCCCCAGACTTACCCAGCAGCAAACTGGGCCCAGGGTCCATCCACAAGTGCAAAAGGAGATGAAGCCAGCTTGATCTGAGCTCCAGCAAAGGTCCAAGGGCCATCCAAGAGCTGGGGACAGAAAGGGCCACCTAAAACATAGCTGGGAGAGAAAATGAAGAGGCAGGGCTGGTTTAAATAGGATTCCTGAGCCGTGGACAAGGTGTGGGTAGGGCCCAGGTGGGGCTGATCAGGGCCATTAAGATCTCTTGATGCAGCCCTTCCCCCTCCCAGGACCAATGGCTCTTTGTGATTTTAATGCCAGTCCCTCTGCAATGAGTTTTGTTCTGTTGGGGTTTTTTTTTCTGAAGAATTTTCTTCCAAGTAGAAGCATCTGAGCCAATTTCAGTTCGAAGAGGTACCTCTGGCAGCAGGAGCCACTATCATGATGAGTTCAGCAATTGAGTCAGAGGAGAGGTCAAACAATCCTGACGCCCAAACCAACATTATCTGAAACCAAGGGAAGATGGAAGACTGAAATAAAGAACATTGCAACAAAAATAAGGGGTGGAAACTGCCCTCAGGTGGCAACTCAAGACTGGAAGCACTGGAGAAACTCCAGATGATGGACACCTGAGTCCAAAAGGAGACCCCCAAGCACCCCCTGAATGTCCCCAACCTCACACCCCATAGCGCAGTGTCCTCTGAGCTCCAGGAATGTCCCCAGCATGAGACCAGGGCAATGCCTGCAAGCACCTGGTGTGGGGGGCATTTCCCTCCCCTTCCACCTGGGTGAACACTGGTGAGCTCCTTCCTGGTGTTTAGATGAGAGCAAATCTCCTCTCTTATCATTTCAAGATGGATTCAGCACATCCCTGGGTGAGCAGCTTGAGAAGTTAATTACCCATCCTGTGAAGCATCCCCGTCTTAATTCCAATTTGAATTTCTCTGACTTCAGTCCCACCTGTCAGCCCCTGAGCCTTGCCTTTGTCTGCTGGATTAAAGGACCCTCTGCTATCAGAAATCTCCTTCCTGGAAGGACGCAGAGCCCACGATCAAGTCACCTCTCCACTTGCTCTCTGATGAGCTGAATAGATTGAAGTCCTTAAGCCTATCATCTCCCCGCAGGTTTCTCAGACCTTCCTCTCGTTCTTGCAGCTCTTCTCTGAGCTCTAATATGATTTTATTTTTTTTTAATCCATGATAAAAGGTTGGATACCAGAGTTTGATACAGTAGTCAGTAATTCTCTCCCCATCACTTTTCCCTCCTCCCTAATAACCCCTCAGAATATGTAACTGCCACGTGCAGCCACCCGAATTACAACTTGGATTGGTGTCCTGCCTCCCAAAGCCCTGCTTTTCCTGAAACTCTCCCAAACCTCAGCATGCAGATGATATTCTTCGTTTCAAGATCTACAGCACCCACCTGGCATTCCTAACATTTCCTGAATTGGTGTAACCAGTGATTTTCTCCCCCTGTTCCTGCTTCACATGGGGATGTGGATATAAATCGTGGGTTAAAACCTCTCCTGCTGCACTGAGCTGGTCCCCAGCATCCTGCATCTTCTCCTCGGCCAGAAGAATTTCAAGATGTCCAGGTGGAAATGCAACCTGAGGACATAAGCAGCACCACCATGGGCTCACCAGCTGCTGCTGGAGGTGCCTTCACTGGGAAATGCCAGCCTGGTTCTGCTCTTTATCCCAATGTTGTGATTCAGCCCAGGTGAAATGTGGGACCGTGGTTACAGCCATGCTCCTGGTCCCAGCTGGAACTCCCACAGCCTTGAACAGCAGCCCTAGGTACTAATAAAAAATATATATAAAACAAGCCATTTTCAGGCCTTTTGCAGCTGCTTTCTTTCTCCTCAGCTCCCCTCCCAGCAAGCTGCTATCTAGGACACACAACCAGTGTATGAAATCCCTTCTTCCGCCTCCATCCCACGGCCACCGGTCCCGGTCCAACCCAACCCAGAGGAGGCATCAGCTCTGGGGGAGCTCATTACCCTTTGGTCCTGCCAGGACACACCAGTGGCCGTGGCTCCAGGTGTCCCAAGGAACCAGGAGCAAGAGGCAGGTGGGGCAGGACCACTGGGCTGAAGGGCCAGAGGATGGGTTGTGCTGGGAGGAGGCAGGAGGAGAGAGGGAAGAGGCCCAGGGCATCAGCTGGATTCCCAGCAGGGATGGCAGAAAGGCTGCTCAGGCTCTGCAGCTCAGTGACCCACTTCCAGACCTTCCCATTCCCTGGATGTCACCTCCTTCAGTTCAGAGCCCCTCTGCCTCCTCTCTGGCCTTCAGAAGCCATCATCACCCCAAGCCCTCACCGCTGACTTCAGATGCCAGAGATTTGATTGTAACAACAATAACCCAGCTGCATGGGGTCAGCCAACCCCCCCTTCCCCTGCTTGCAGAAAGGGGAGATGGAGCACAGCAGCCATTTCCTACCCACTGCTAGAAAACAAAACAAAAAAAAGCTCTGGATCAGCTGGATGACCATGGTTAGCCAAGACCCCTTGGTCCCTTGTGTCTGCTCCCTGGTCCATGCTATAAAACAGAATAGAAATCCCACGGGCCCGGGGGGCATCCCACCAGAGGCACAAACCAAGATGTAAAGGTTCTGGGAGGAAATGTGGAGACCTGAACGTGTGGTGTTGGGGTGGGAGGAGAGAAGGGAATGGCAGAGGCGATGGGCTCATAGGAGCAGCTCACCAACACCCCTGGACATCTCCACGTGCTGGAAAAAAAGGGGAATGAAGATTGAAACAAGGGCAGGGCAGGAGCCATGGAAGAAGCAAGAGCAGGGAAATGAAGGGAAGGAGCCAGGAGATGTCAAGGCAAGCAGGGAAAAGACAAGGAAGAAATGCTCTCTGATGCCCAGTGGCTGGCAGGGGTGTCATGGGAGGGACACACAGGAGGTCACCATCACCAGGGGCACAACCAGGGCACCAAAAGGCTCACCCCAAAGGCACAGGTCCCCTCCTAAGAAGAAGCCAGACAGCAGGAAGGGGACATCAGAGCCAGCATCTCCGGTGTCCCTTCTGTCACAGCAAGCAAGGTGGGAGATGACGTGAATAGAGACGTCCTGGAACTTGTGAATCTGTGGGCGGGAGGGAATGCATGGGAGAGAAATCAGTTTCATTTTAAAATAAACCCTTCCTCTCCTGTATGGACTTTCCACTGAGCTTCAGGACATTAGCAGAGCTTTGTTGCTCCTCTGGTGCAGCAGAGATGCTTTAGATTCCAGATGTTTCACATTTTCTCTCTATTTGTATTTATAATGCTTCCAATAACACATAACAAAAGAATTCTTACCGGTTTGTTTTTGGTTTGGGTTTGTTTGTTTGTTTTTACCTAAATGGAAATATCTCCCAAATGTTTTGTGGATGTGTTCTGGTTATCACTGTGTACACTGAAGGAGGGGATCTGTGCCCTCCTGGTTTATTCCTGCAGGGCACCCACTCCTCTGGAAAACCATCTTCCCTCTCTGAAAGAGTTTCCAATAGCCAAAGTGATGATGGTGCTGATGCCTGGGATAGCTGGTTCTCTGAGGAAAGAGGAAATGAGATATAGAACCACTCTGAAGTGCTGTCAGATCTAGAGAGTGCATTGCAGTAAGAATTTCAATTAAAAATATTAAGGGTGTCTGTTGTCATTCCCAAAGCACTCACAAATTGCAGCCTTACCATGCAATAATCAATTAGAAAATTCAATGGAAATATAATTAGTTGATTATTTATTCTCTGGTTTCGGATTAGGATATAATTGTTTTAACAGATGTGCCAGCTCTTTTGAGGGGTTTTTTTTTGAGGGTGGTTTTTTGTGGGGTTTTTTGGTTTTCTTTTTTTTTTTTTTTTTTTTTTTTTTTTTTGCTTGTGGTGATACTCTACCCTTCCAGCAGCAAAGACTGTCTGGCTGCACCTCCCAGGCAGCTCCAGAAGATCCTGGACTCAGAGACATTCCCAAGAGCAAGGCAATGCATGGTGGGGAATGCAAACCCTCCCCATTGCAAATCATTTTCCCTGCCCAAACCCCTCTCTAAGCCCAACCCCAGCACATGAAACCCTGGGAGCTCTCCTGGTTCCTCCACTGTACCTGGTGATCAGACCTTTTGGACAAGATGGATTTGCTCACAATCAGCCATTCCTGAGTGCCCTGCCCTAGTTTTGGTCCTGCTCTGGCAGGGGGTTGGATTCCACGATCTTCAGAGGTCCCTTCCAGCCCCTGACATCCCGGGATTCTGTGATTCTGTGGCTCCAGCCCCTGTTCCATCATCAGCATCAGGAGTTTGCTGAGAGTGCAGCTCTGGATGTGGCCCAATAACAACAGATTCCTCGGGTTCAGCTGAAGGCAAAAATGTTCAGTAATGAAGACCAGCCAAAGAGAACGGCCGTGCCTTCCATCATTTCATTTCTAACTCTGATTTTTAGAGAGCTCGTGTTACAGGAACTTTGATGCCTCTGTATTATTCTCCAGCGAGGGCAGGAGGCAGATGAAACAGCCCGCAGACAATGCTGGGTTTGTTAGGGCTGTGCCATCACCTGAGGTTCAGCACCAGCAGCAATCCCTGCAGGAGCTCAGGAGCCTCTGCTGCCTTCAGAAAGGGAGCATCGGACCTGGGGGGGATGAAATCTCTTCCTGACGGGGAGGTGTCCGATCAGGACAATAGGAACCTGCTGCAGAAAGGGCCTCCCCGCATCTCCTTTCAGCCAGCACCGTGACAAAACCCCAGCTGAACACACAACCCAGATAACAAGAGGGTAAAAAGTTCCAGCGGGGCAATTCCAGCCTTCTGGAGCCTCTTGCTGGGTGAGCAAAGGCCAGCTGGGTGCAGAGGACAAGGACCATTCTCCTCCACTTATTTTTTTGTGTTCTCATTAGCTCTGAAGGCTCAGATGTGTCCCTCCTAAGCACCCAGCGAGATTCTCCAGGCTGTTAACCCCTTGTGAGACACTCTGCTTCTTGAAAGCTCCTTAAAAAAGGGCCCCGGGTGGCTTGGCAGCCTGGCTTTCCTGAGTCACCCTTAGGGTGCCCACCTTGCCCCCCTGGCAAGCTCAGGAGCCCTGGAGAGGTTTGGAGGGGATGGTTTGGAGGGGGAGGTTTGCAGGGGGAGGCTTGCAGGGGGAGGTTCGAAGGGGGAGGTTCGAAGGGGGAGGTTCGAAGGGGGAGGTTCGAAGGGGGAGGTTCGAAGGGGGAGGTTCGAAGGGGAGAGGTTTGCAGGGGGAGGTTTGCAGGGGGATGCTTGGAGGGAGAGGTTTGCCACCACCACCACCACCACCCCCCACCTTTCCTTCTGCTTCCTCGTCGAGGATGTGAGGTCAGAAATCGGACTCCAAAGGTGTCACCTGGTGCTCCTTCCCCTCTCCAAAGGGCTGTGGAAAAGCAGCCAGGCAGTGCTGGAAGGGTGAGGGCTGGGGCTGGAGGGAGGTGCAGCTGAAATGCCTTCATCCAAATTACCCGAGAAGACGGCGAAGCACCCAGGAAATCAGGCTGTATTCACAAATGGAACAAAAGGTGGAAATTCAGGATAAATTAGTTCCCTTGAGGTTATGTGAGCAGAGCTGCTACCTTGCCTTGCCTGCCTGCAGTGCTGGAAGCTGGCTGGCTGTCCCCAGGGGCTGTCCCCTCCATCCCTGCTGGACACTGCCACTCAGCTCTGCAGTGTCCTCACCTTTCCTCACCCCAGGAAAAATATTTGCCCATGCTGGTGCTCTCTTGAGACCTGGGCTGGTTTTCTGCTGCTGTATCCAGCACATCCCATGCTCTCTAAACCCAGCACAAGAAAAATGCCACCTTGGACCCAGGGGGGGTCAAGGCATCCTCTGGGGCAGAGGGATTTTGGGGGTCAGCAGGAGGATGGGCATTCCTGCTCATTCCTGGGGCTTGTGGAGCTGCTCTCCTGCCTGTGCTGATGCCAGAGAGTGAAAATTGCTTCTTTTGAACCCAAAAGCCCAGTGGGGCTCCTACAAAGCCTCGCTGAACCCGAGGTGCTGCTCTTGGCAAGCTCCTCCAAGGCCCTGCACCCATCTGCCAGCACCCACCTAGCACTGAGGGCTTGTTCCTTGGCTCAGAGCATCAGCAAAGCTCTCACACAGAGGCTGAATCACAAATGAGAGGAATAAAGCAGCACAGGTGAGGGCTTTGCCAGCCAGGAGGGTAAAAATGGGGTTCATTTACCCAGCGTGCAAGCCAACACCACCCTGAGTCCAGGTACCAGGAATTTACCAGCAGGGCTGCACAGAAAGGGTGTAGCAGAAAGCTGAGACTCCCCTCACTGGAACAGTCTCACGTTTATACTGTGCAAATCAACATATTTAGCATATTCATCACATTCATCATTCCCTAGATTTCACTGGTGCTGGCAAGCCCTTCCCTTCCAGCTGAGGGCTGTAGGGTACCCTCTTCTTCATTTCAAGGTACAGCAGCTTTTAATTTGGCTGCACAAGCCCAGGGGGTGGGGGTCTTCAAGCTGGGGAGGGTATCTTAGCTTCTGGAGGGCTGGGTTTCATATCCTGACTGCTCAAGTTCACCTAAAGAGCACATTTTTAGCTGATCCATGCAGGACAGCCAAGCTGCTTGGGCAATCAGCCCACTGGAGTTTCCAGTACCTGGGTTCTGTCTGTTCCTCCCAGCCCAGTGTCTTGTCCAGAGGTGATTTTCAGCAGCTCCTTGGGTTTCTTTCTGAAACAAATTCAAAATTGGGACCAAGAAGGTCTCAGCATCAAAGGGAGAGGGGCGAGGGCTGTAAGAGCGGGTGCTTCACCCCCTGCACCACTGCCATGGGACATCAAAACTGGACCATCCAGACCCCAACTGCTCCACAGGGGCCTTGGGGGGGGTCCAAGGAGTATATGGGGTGTGTGGGAACAGCCCCCTTGTCCCTCTGCAGTGGGGACCCCCCCGGGTGCTGCCACCCCTGCAATGCCCCGAGCCACGGGGTGCAGCAGCCAAGCCAGGGGGTCCTCCCCACCCCACCCCCAGGGCCCCATCCTTCTGCACCACAGCATGAGGCTGTGCCCCCCAGACATGATGCTGGCAGCACTTGAGCCCCCCCAGCTCCCATTGCCATGGGTGAGGAGGGGGCACAGAGCCCCTGGCCCAGCCCGGCAGCCCCAGCCCTGCTGGGAAGCAGGGATCCAATGGAGCAGCACAGACTCCCAGTTTCCAGCATTTAGGTGTGAGGGAACCTGACACGGATCATTTCTCAAAACGCTTCTTTCCAAGAGGAAAGGAAAATCTGTGTGTCCTTCCTGATCTTCCCCCCTGGCCCAGCATTTTGCCCAGCTCTGCCCCACCTGTGATCTCAGGATTTCTCTGCACATCTGATCCCTGCCACCTTCCCATTTGTCAAGGCTCCTGTACCTGCTTTTATAACCTTGCCCTCGAGTGCTCTGTGCTCACAACTGAGTCTCCTTTGACTCAGAGGGAGGGGGCACAGCTCTGTTCAGAGCCACAGTGACCTGAGCCAGCCAGGGACTCAGCCTTTCAGGGCATCCTGCAGCCAGCTGTTCAAACCCAGCATCCCCCAGGCCTCTGGAGGCAGAAGAGCAGGTCACCCTCTCCTCAAGTTTGTCTTCAGCATGTCCTGTCTCCTACACAAATTGCCATCATTTTCCTCTCTAAACAATTTCTCTCTCTGGGCTCCTGCTCACTCCTTGCTGCTGCAGAGATCTGGAAGCCAAAGATGCATCTCCCTGGGCATCAGAGCAACACTTACCCCATCCCCCTTTGCCCAGGGGGTTTTCTTGTCTCCTCGAGAGCTCGCAGAGGTAGCAGTGGTGGGGCTGGAGCCGGTGGTGGTGCTGGCATCACAGCAGTGTCCCCACATGAGACACGGGTGACAGTGCTGGTGCCTGGGCCATCGGGAGGTCTCCAGCTCCTGCAGCAGAATGCAGCAGCAGGGTAAGTGCCTCTATGAATAAATCATCAGGGCCCTGATCAGAGGGCTTAATCCCAGAAAGGTTATCAAATATTTATTTTAAAGCAGAGAAACAAATAGGCAAAAGACACCTCTGGAGGACATTCTGCCCTCACAGCAATCCCTGTGCTGGGCACTGCTCAGGGGATGGGGCAGCACCCTCAGCCAGGGTGCCCAAAAGCACTGGTGGCCCAGCAGGACACCAGCCAGGAGCCACCAGCCCTCTGCAGAGAGGACAAATGTTCCTCCTGCCTCCTCACAGCCTGCCAGGCAGCCTCTGCCCAGGGGACAACTCCCCCCAAAACCTCTCCCTCCTGCCTTTGCCAATATTGAGCTGCCCAAGGCTCTGGCAGCCCCATCAGCATTAGGATCAGGCCGTTCCTCATGTGATCTTTTAGCTGGATTTGGCTCACTTGCTGGAGAATCCCTTGGCCAGAAGAGCTGGAAAAAATCAGTCATGGTGGGGGTACCCAGGGAGACCCATCCTGCATCCTACAGACACATCCACCTGGCTGGGGTCACCTGTCCCGTGTGGCACATGGAATCTCCCTGGTGACTCCTGAGGGGCTGCAGAAAGCCAGCCCAGGTGCCTGTGGTGGGATCTGCACCAGTTCCATTCACTCACCAGGACACAAATCACTCACCAGGACACAAATCACTCACACTCCAGGGTGCTGGAAAAATAAATCTCAAAGCAAACGTGGAACCAAAGCATCTCTGCCCAGCTTGGAGGGGTGAGGGCTCTTCCAAGAGATCAATCAGGGCAATGAAATGCTGTCTTCTCCCAAATCAATGAGCCCATCTAAGCAGCACCTTTTTGTTCTTTGAGCTTGCACCAGCTGAACAAAATCCTGTCTGAGAATGACCCCTGCAAGAGCTGGAGAAAAGAATTCACCCCCCACGGGGGGTTCTGATGGGAACCCTCAGCTGCACCACAGGTCCTGGAGCCTGGGAGCTTCCCAGTCCTCAGCTTCAGGCTTCTGGAAAGAGCATTTTGCACCTAAAGATCATCTTTTTTTCTTTAGTACCTCCTCCAGCAGTGCCAAACAGACACGCTGTATTTGTTTCATTTTAGGCGTGAGGAATTGGGACACAAAATGCAACAAACAACCAGGAGCTGGGGAGGGAAAAAAAAATTTAAATCCTTTCTCTGTTTATTACTTGTGTGGGAGTAAAGCAGCTAACACCATTCTTACTGCCTTTTAATGTTTCCTCAAGAACAAAGAATTTGAGGGGGGGGGGGGGGGCTGGAGGGGGGGCATTTCAGTTCTGCAAAGCTGGTGCAGGTTTAACAGTAACAGATTTCCTACAGGTGGCTTCACCTGGATCCCTTGTCCAGGAAAAAGCCTTCCCCAGGTTTTGATGAGATGCCACAAACATAGCCTCTCACGAATTTTTGCTGCTTTTGCCTCAAAACCCTACATGCTGGTGGCAAAAAAAAAACAACAAACAAACAAAAAAACAAACAAAAAACCCACACCACCTATATATACATATATATATATAGTGTATATATATATATGTTTTGGTGTTTTTTTAATTGTAAAAAGAATTCTGGCTGCCAGAGTTACTGAAGTTCATAAATGCAGGCAGGACATCCTGACAAGCTTTGCAGCTGCCTCAGTTTGGAATTTTCTTTCTGGCTTTCTCTCCAGGTGGCAGTGCTGGTTACATGGAGCATTTGATGGGGCAGAGAGAGAAGAACCAGTGCTTGCTGTTGTCACCTCTCTCCAGAGCACCCAATTCCTCTCCCCCTTCACACCTGGGACCTCCTGTTCCACCCATCCTGTCCTCCTGCAGACACTGCTGCTCTCCTGCCTGGTCAAACCCCACAGGACCAACTTTTGCGGCATAAAAAGACAAAAAACCCCTAACAAACCAGCTGCCTGAATTTCTGGTGACCATCCACGTGGCAGCTGGCTCCCCCCTCCCTGTGCCTTGTCCATGAGCCTTGGAGACCAAGGTTTGGGGTGAGCTGGGAGATGCCCAGGGGTGAGCATCAGCCAAGAGGCAATAACATTGCCCTGGCTCTTCCCTGGCTGCAGGGGAGGTTGGGAGCCCTCACCAGATGCTCACTGGGGTCACCCCTGGAGCTCCTGAAGCCCACACTGGGAGGAATGTCCTGGTTTTGTCATTTGGGGTGAAGGGAGATGCTGGTGTGCTGGGGAGAGAGTGGTGTGAAGGCACTTAGACAATAAAGGAGTGACAGGATTTCCACAGGAGAAGAGATTAACCAAAGTGGGATTAGTTTGTTCTGAGAGAAGATGATTAAGAGTTGGCATGATTGAAGTCTCTAAACTGGCTCAGGGTTATTAGCAAATTAAGCTGTGCTGGAGATTGCTGGGCAGCCATCACTCAAGGGCAGAGCAGAGGGCTTTGCAGCAGCATCTCAAGAGCAGAGGGCATCGTTTTGGCTGATCCAGAAGGTTTCCTCATGGACGGAGAAAGCGGATGTGAGCTGCTGCCTGCCACCAGACAGGGGTTTGGGTGGCTTGGAGACCTGCCTGCTGCTTACAGATGACCTTAACCTTGGCACCATCCTCACTGGAGTGTCAGGACTCAACCTGCACGTGTTGCTTTTCCTTTCCTTTCAGCTGGATGGTCTCAGCATCCCCAGCAACACTGTCCTTTGCTCCTGCCACCTCTCCTCTGCAGGCTGGCAGGGCCAGGCTCTGCCTCTTGCTGCCAGCAAACGCTTGCCAAGCAAGGAGATGGACAGAGGTCTCCTGCCTTCTCTGTACCCCAGGCATAACCCCAGTTTGGACATCCCTGCCTGGTGTTTCTGCTGCTCTCCAGCACCAGCTCCATGGGTGTTTTTATCTCACTGCTTCTCCTGCACCCCTTGGGTTCCCTGCCGTGCCCACCACCCCCAAACCATGCAGCCTCTATCACCTCCAGAGCACACCAAGTGCTTTGCTTGGATTAGCAGCTTTTAGGGTTGATTTAGGGTCCTCCTGTCATCTCTGCACACACTGGGTCACATTGGAGTCTCTTACCAAAGCTTCAGGTGCCTGTAATTGCAAAATGGGCTCTTCAGACCTTGATGAGCTGTGAATTCCTCCATGGTTTCACCTTGGTTTGTGTGCTCCAGTGAAGCAGCTCCCTCTCAGGCATCCTTCCCATGTCGAGTGGAGCACTCCTCACATTTCTTCAACAGGGCTTCAAATTATTCACCTCTTCCCGAGTTAACTAAGGAGTGTTAAACCAGCAAGCACTTCAAGCCCCACTGATGCCACTGCAGAAGCTGCTTTGTAGCTTCTCCTTGCTAACTTCTGCTTTCAATCTTCTTCAGTTTTTTTCTCCCATCATCAGGGAATTTCAGCTCTTTCTGCCATGGGGGTTTCAGGCTGCTCCTTCTTCCCATCTTCTCTTTACTTCAGGACCCATTTGGGGTGGTCCACACAAGGATGGCCTCACTTGCAAAGGGCTCTGCATCTTCAGGCCAGGTTGCCACTGGACCCACTCTGTGGGTCACTCAGGGCAGGAGAGGCTGCAGACCATGAAGAGGCTTTCTCATGCCTGGAAAGTTCTGTTTGTCATCAAAGCTTCTGCTGAGGAGGGATGAGGTTGGGATGAAGGTGGGATGAAGGTGGGATGAAGGTGGGATGAAGGTGGGATGAAGGTGGGATGAAGGTGGGATGAAGGTGGGATGAAGGTGGGATGAAGGTGGGATGAAGGTGGGATGAAGGTGGGATGAAGGTGGGATGAAGGTGGGATGAAGGTGGGATGAAGGTGGGATGAAGGTGGGGAAGCACAGGAGATGCAGTGCTGTGAAGGCCTCCCTGGAGCTGCCCTCAGCCCCTTTGTGGTGAGGAGCAAGGCTGCAAGCCTGGCTCACAAACCTTGCATGGCCCAGAAGTCCACAAGGAGCCTTTTTATCTCTTATAGCAGCACCCAGAGCAAGCCAGCATTCCCAGAGTTGGGAATCATGGAATCATTACGGTTGGAAAAGTCCTCTAAGACCATCAGGTCCAACCATCAACATCACCAGCCACCTAATCCATGTCCTCCAGTGCTCCATCCACACCTCCAGGGATGGTGACACCACCACTTCCCTGGTGGGATTTGGTCTTCCCATCCCTGCATTCCCAGTCCCCACAGCTGCTCTGCAGGTGACAGCCACGTTGCCACCATCAGCCACATCCCAACAGCCCACAGCAGGGTTGTCCCATTGTGTCACACACACCCCAGCCCTGATGAGCATCACAGCTCCCAAAACACCTTTGGGCTTTGGCTGAGGATGGGAGTAGCCTAAAAAACATTAAAAAAATAAAATAAAAAAAAAATGCTTTCTTCTTGACTGACAGCAACTTTTCCTTCCTGAGAGCAGAAGCAAAGGGGTCAAACTCAAACAGCCTCAACCCCCTTGCACAGGAGCCTTTTCCAAGCTGATTTCTCTGCATGTGGAGGCACCAGGGCTGGGAAGCTGGGCAAGCAGCTCAGCAGAGCTCACCAGCAGTGCCTGGGAAATATGAGGGGAATGCTTAAAAAGGGCACTGGAGCACAAAAAGCTGTTCTGCCCCGTTGGGCTGGTAACAAAAGCAATTAGCTGGTGGAGGTGGGAGCAGGGACTTTGGGCTCTGCTTATCCAGTTGATTAGGGGATCATCTGTCAGTCTTGGCCTCTCCTCAAAGCAATCCCCCAGCCAGGGCTGCCAGCCAGAGAACAGCTCAGCTCCGAGAGGCCAAGGCTCAGCATCCCTCAGCAAGACCACAAGGTTCCCACCACCTCTCCAGCTCCATGGGTGCACCAGCCAGTGGGTTTGCATGCATGGACTTACCCACCAGGAGGGTTTGGGTTTTTTTGGCATTTTTTTCCACAAAACTGTCATCTTCCCTGCCAGGACGTTCATTCCAGTTCTTTCCATTCTCATTTTTTAGCACTGTCCTACTGGAGCTCCACCTTCCTGAGGACCCCAGCTCCAGGGCCCCTTCTTGCAGAGCAAGGCAGGGAAAGCCATTCCTGGAGCAGCCATTCCAGTCTGGCCAGTACCCACCACTGACATCCCAGCTTGCTCCTGTGCCCTGGGGAGAAAGAAAGAAGCAATGATGAGATGAGCACAAGGATGTTGTGACCAGGGAAGAAATGGGGCAAAGAAACCACTGGAGAAGTCACTGCAGAGGAGGAGGTCAGGGAAGGCTTAATCCATAGAAGAAGGACTGGCTTTTTTTCTAGGAGTTGGGGCAGAGAACAGTCCCAGCCCTGGGGTAACTTCAGAGAAGCTGCTGAGAGGAAGAGGCTCTGGCAAAAGCACTGGCACAACCACCAGTGTTCCTGTGCAGAGGGGGACGTGGGCTCTTGGGGTCCTCACCGAGCATCAGGGAGAAGCTGAGAGAAAGGGAGAGACCAGGGGGTCCTGGGGCAGAGGATGGAGAGAGGGACCCCAGGAGCAGAGCAGGGGGGGGAGGCACAGTGGGGAGGTGCCCGAGGGGAAGGACCAGAGTTCACTCAAACCATCCTGGAGGGCAGAGGAAGAGGAGGAAGGGCTGCCCTTGGAGCCACAAACCTTTCTTCTCCCCCTTTCACCCCCCCAGCTGCCATTTGGAGTGTGAATGTCTCCGTGTTTGGTGCCTGCGGAGATCATTTCTCCTGGAAGGAGAAGGAGGTGCCGACAGCAGCAGCCGCAGGGACACAGCTTTCCTCTAATGAACTAGAAAATAGTTTCCCTTTAATACTGATTATCCTGGAAGCCAGCTGAAGTGAATGTGATTTACATAAAGATGAACCCGCTCCGCACACTTGTCCTGGGTGGTGGCAGCAGCAGCAGCAGCAGCAGGAGCAGGAGGAGCTGGAGCTGGGATGTTCTGCAGCATCCTGGTGGCAGCAGAGCTTCCTCTGCCAGCATTTCTGGCAAGGGATCTGTGGCCATGCAAGAAACCGGGCTGGGAAGGACCAAAAAAACCCTTAAAAAAAGGGAAAACCAAACATACCCCAGCTCCCCATGTGAATGCAGAACAGGGAGCAGGAGAAGGTTCAGCAGCAGCCACGAGTCCCTTCAAGTCACTCCCAGGGCACCAAATGATGGGAAGGGCAGAGTTCCTCAGGGGTTTTCCTGCCCCATCAGATACCCACAGCCAGACCTTTCATCCCAGCCTTACCTTTTCCACTGGAAATCACCTCCCTGGGATGGCAGGAGCACCCCAGAGCAGGCTCAGCTCTCCCTCCCAGCCCTCCCCACCCAGGGCTGTGGCTTCTCCGTGGGCTTGTGCACCTCATGGAAGTGGGGGCTCTGGGCCCACCTGGACTCTCTTTCCCCAAGCTGCTTATA
The DNA here is from genome assembly GCF_036169615.1 of Heliangelus exortis. NCBI lineage: Eukaryota > Metazoa > Chordata > Aves > Apodiformes > Trochilidae > Heliangelus > Heliangelus exortis. The sequence goes on from NC_092436.1 coordinate 16,444,971, forward strand.
CCACGAGTGTTTGCTCAGCACTGCCTTTATACCTTCCTGAGCTCTGCAATCTCTTTTTTTTTTTTTTTTTTTTTTTTTTTTGCACCTGAAGAAACATCTCCAGCTGCAACCAGTATTGAATTTTACACCCTGCAAACCCCCTCTGCCTGCAGCCAGGGCACAGGTGGCTGCAGGCTGGCAGATTTGGGGTGGGTTGCATGGGAAGCAGAAGCTTGGGTCCCTGCTTTCTGGATGCTCCCATCCTGGTTTGCAGCACCCTGGTTTGCAGCCCCCGTGCTGGTGGCTGCTGTGTCACTGCTCACGGTGCTGCTGCCCACGGAGCAGACGTCCCCCATGCCAAGACACAGGGATCTACCATGCTTGGGCCATATGTGACAAATTACAGGGGAGGAGGGGACATCTCCAGGAGCCCCTCAGACAAGGAGGCATCCGATCCATCCCGTGTGCCCGTGGGGCACATCCCACCCACAGCGTGCCCGAGGGATGGGGCAGGGGGCTGGGGGGGGACATTCCCCACTGGTGGGTCCTACGCCTCGGTCAGCACTCCTGCCTCCCCCTCAGATGGATTTTGTTGTCGACTAATAACCATATCAAATATTCAGGAGCTTGCTGCTCTGCCAGAGGCACTGCAGGGATGAGTGTGCCAGGAGATGGATGGGCTGGGGGCTTGGGAAGCTGGGTCTGCACTGCAAGCCTGGGGGGTGGGTTGGAGACACAGGGCCAGGGCTCAGATTTTAGGGAGAGGGTTTGTTTTCCAAGCAGCAGCCCCGTCCTGCTGCCCTGGGAGGGGTTTCTGCTCTGTTTTGCCCCACTGGAGGGAGAGCAGTCAGCAGGGAGCTGCTTCTGGAGGGGAGTGAGCAGGGGGCACCAGGAATCCCATCCCTGCTCCTGGGTTCTTCACCATGGTAAATGCACACAGAGCTTGGGTGCTGCAGGTTCTGGTCACCAGTGGGGGACCAGCCCTTGGAGGTGGGTCCCCATTCTCCAAAATGCTCCATGCTGGATACCAGCACCACATCTTCTGGCCAAGCACAGCTTTGGGACATTCTCACCACCGGGGCAGTCACAGGGACCCTCTCACCACCTGGGCTGTCACATGGACCACAGATCATCTCCAGTGACTCCAGATCTCCAGTGACTCCAGATCTCCAGGGACTTTTTTTTCTGCCAAACCACAGATGTCTTGAGGGGCTGGAGCCAGGGAAGAGATGCTCCAGAGACAGATACTGTGACAGGAGTGGGAGCAGAGGTGGGAATGGCTCCAGAGGCAGTGGTACAGGCAGGAGGGCAGCACAGTGCTGGATCCGAGTGCTGGAAGCTGCTGCCCAGCTCAGGCAGGAGGAGAAATCCCTGGAGGTGTCCGTGCTGGTTGTGCTCCTGCTGCTGCTCCACCAGCTCCCTCAGTGCCCCATCCCATCTTGCTGCCTGGGGCTCACCCATTGCCAGTGCCATAAACTCTCCCATCACCTGGGACCAGCAGCAGCTGGCACAGCACTGGGCACAGCTGGGGTCCCTCCCCTGAGCCCCCATGTCCCCAGTGATGGCAGCTGCTGCCCCGTGGGGTCCCAGTGGGTCCCCGTGAGACGGGACCAGAGCCAGCGTGGTCCCTGCCATGGGGCTGGGTGCTCAGCAGATGCTGCCATGGCTTTTTGGGGTGGGGTTCCCTGCATCTCAGTGGGGTGAGGTGGCCAAAGGGGACAAGAGCTGAGCCAGAAAAACCTTCACAGCAAATAGTGATGGGACAGAGGCACGGGAGGGAGATGAAAAGTTAATCCCCTGCCTGTCTCCTTCCTGCTAGGAGGAGTTAAATGGGCAGCTGCTTTCTGCTCCCATTACCTGTCCTGGAAGGATTTGTTTTGGGGCAGTTTGGTCTCTTCATGGGCACAGCAGGAAAGTTGTGTTGGTCTGCACACTGCAAGGAATGCAGAGGGTACCCAGAGGCCAGCAGCACTTTTGGCACCCCTGGAGGTCAGGGGATGGTCAGGGGGGTTCTCTCAGCACTTCCCACCCCTGCCTGCCCCTCTCCACACACTTCTGAGCCCACCTCACATCACAGCCATGGGGGGGGGGCACTGGAGGAGAGTTGTGGGATCAAGCACATTTTGCATGATGCAGGCTGCCCAACCTTTTTCTTTTCACCTCCAAGGAACACATCTCCCCCAGGCAGGCTCTTCTGCTGGCTCTCAGCCTTGCCAGTGAGCTGGCACAAACTGGAGCAGGCGCAGACCAGAAGTGAAGTTGATCCGGATCAGCTTTTCCCCTTCCCTTGCCCCACGTGCTGCTTCCCAGCTCCCACCCAAAGCTCTTCCTCCAAGAACAGAGGTTCTGCAAACCTTCCCAAAAACCACCCCACCTTGCAGGCTGAGCTGTGTTGAAGGTTCCAGGTACCTTGCACCTGGCAAAGTGTGGGACGAGAGGCACCGGGATTCAGTCAAACCTCACCCAGCTGTGGCACTGCAGGGGGATTTTGTCTTGTAAAAGGATTTATTCATAAAGGCACAGCAGCAGCAAAGCAATCCTTGTCCTGCAGGCCCTGCAACGTGTGTACCAAGTAAATGAGAACAAGGTCTGCATGTGAAGGTTGGAAAGGAACATAATGCTCGGGGAGGGAGAGGGAAAAAGGCAGAGGAAGAGGGAGGGGAGAGCCCTTTCCTAAGTCACAGCTCCTGAAATAAAACTAAGGCTGGAATCGTGTTTTGGGGAGAAGGGAAAGCACGTGGGAAGTGTATGCTTGCCAATCTGCCCCAAAAAGAAAAGAAACAAAACAAACAAAAAACAAAACCAAAAAAAGCAAAAGAAAAAACTAAAGAAACAAACAAACAAAAACAAAACAAAAACAAAAACCAAAAAACAAAAAAAAACCAAAAACAGAAAAAAAACCCAAAAAAACAAACAAAAAAAAAAAAGGAAAAAGTTACTTTGTATTTTCTTAAGGCACCAATTAAGTGGGTTTGTCATCCACTCACTACTTTGAAGCAGCTTGGACTCTCTGGGCTCAGACTTTCCCCAGGGATGCTCCCTGGGGCTCCTGGCAGAGCTGCCAGGCTGAGCTCCCCCAGCTGCAGCAGGAGGTGTCAGGGTGCTGACTGCCCCTCCACCTCCTGGGGCTGGGGGCCACCAGCTCCTCTCCCCCCTCCAGCCCTGCCTTTCCCCAAAAAGGAAGGGGGTTTGGTAACCCCACCTCGTTTTGCCTCAGCCCAGAAGCTCAGCTCAGGGATGGATGCTTTTATTCCCAGAGGGATATTCCCAGGTGCTGCTTCTCCTGCCAGCTCCCAGGCTGGGGGATGGGGGGGGATGGGGGATGGGGGGTGATGGGGGATGGGGGGTGATGGGGGATGGGGGGTGATGGGCTTTGGGGGGGGGACAGAACCTCTCTGAGCCCGGGTCCCAGCTGCTGCTCAGCAAACCCTGGACCTGGGCTTCTCAGGGGACAATTTGGGGCTGCTCAAGCCCTTCCAGCCCCAGCTCAGTGCCTGCTCCTCCCCATGCCAGCTCCCTGACCCTTTCCTGCCCTGTCTGTGAAGGTCTGAAGGAAAGTGCTGAGTGGTTTTGGTTCACCCTTCCCTTGCTGGAGCTGCCTGGTTGGGACCTGAGCTACCTGGCAACTTGTAGCCCTGCTAGGATGGGCAGGATTTGCTCAGTGTTGGACTCTGGTGCCCCCAGCTCTGGCAGTGGCCCTCACCCCTTCTTCCCCATGAAGGGAACCATTTGCTTGTTCATCGAGGGCAGAGGAAGCCATGGGAGGCAGCAGCTTGTCTGGATTTCAGGCTGACATTTCTCAGCTGGCCTTTGACAGAAAATGAAATGTTTTGGGGTTGGGTTTTTTTTTTTTGGCTTTTTTTTTTTTTTTTTTTTTTTTTTTTGCAGTGATGTCAGCGTGCAGCTTGAGCAGCAGGTTGGTTGGATGCTGCAGAATTGCTGCAGCCAGAGAGCTGAGGCTGCAAACCAAAAAAACCTCTCCAGCACCAGCCCAGCTCCATACACACCTCCCCATGCTGACAGCACCTCCTGCCCTTCCTCCCCACCCTCCCTGCACTGCCAAATCCTGCCTCTAAATCACTGCTCCCAAGGCCAAGTACCTGGGAAAACAAACCAGGCTGTGGCTGTGGCTGGGATGGGATCAATTTGCTAACTCAGTGTAAACACTGCAGTAACTTTGATATTCATGATATTCATATCCACAAGGCAAGAGTTGGGCACTGAGGTCACCAGATAGGAGCAGTACAAGCAGAACATTACAAAGATTCATGGGCTTGGAAGCCCCAAGGGCAGAGAGGAGTGACCCAGCCTGCCCAGATGGGATCCTGCTCGGTGTGACAGCTCCATCTCCCTCCCCCCTTGTCCCACAAACAGCCTCAATCCTGCCTTGTGCTTATAAATATGACAAATGTGACCGTGGCTGGGTTGGACCTGGGTGCAAAAGCGAGACAGGCTGGAGCTGGGTGCCATGGGGAGAGCATGGGAGATGGAGATGGAGCATGGCAGAGGACAAGGGGAAGGTGAGACTGTTCAGCAGCTGCCACCTGAGAGGCTCTGCCTGTCCCTCAGGGTGGCTGAAAGAAACTGGCAAAGGTCGACTGTGATAATTAAGAACTGCACTAATTAGAGCTGAGCTACACATGTGCTGTGACCTGCAGAAGGCAAGGAATGCAACCCAGCCCATCCTTCCACTCTGTTCTCAGAGAATCCCAGAATGGGTGGGCTGGGAAGGGACCTTGAATCCCATCCAGTGCCCCCCCTGCCATGGTCAGGGACCCCTCCCCCAGCCCAGGGGGCTCCAAGCCCCATCCAACCTTCAACACTGCCAGGGATGGGGCAGCCACAGCTTCTGGGGGCAACCTGGGCACCCAGGGGCTCAGCACCCTCACCCCAAACAATTTCTCCCTCCCATCTCCTCTCCATCTCCCCTCTTGCAGCTGGAAACCCTTCCCCCTCATCCCATCCCTCCAGGCCCTTGTCCCAAGTCCCTCCCCAGCTTTCCTGGAGCCCCTTCAGGCACTGGAAGGTGCTCTGAGGTCTCCCCATTGCTCCCTTCTCTTCTCCAGCCTGAACACCCCCAGCTCTCTCAGCCTGTCCCCAGAGCAGAGCTGTTCCAGTCCTCCCAACATCTTCGTGGCCCTCTGAACTAATTTTTATTTTCAAGACCATTTTTTGTGGCTCACCTATTTCTTCAAAAATAGAAGGCTGCAGAAGGAGCAAAACTGATGAGGAGAAGGGTGTGAGCATGAGTACCATGATGAGGAGGCAGTTGTGAATGAACTCAGAGTTTGCAGTAATTAAGTAACTGTCTAAATTCCTAAATCCTGATTTTGAAATCATTTGGTTGACTTGACACGTCCAAGTCCCAGAGCCTTTAATTCAAATATAAAGCTTGATTGGCAAATTAATAAAAGGCTATGAATGAAATTAATGAAAGATTAAAGACCAGCAGCTCATGCTGATATAAAAATTACCCCTCCAAAATAGGCTATGCAATAATTAGAATAAGTTACCACGATGTTAATATTAATTCTGATGTAACGTTTATTCATCGATTCGATTTACTGATTCCTAACCAAGTCCTAAAACCTTCTGTACATTTGTTGAAGCTTCGTAGGCACCGTTCATCATCTTTATTTTGCTATTCCATAATTTCTCAAATGACTCCAAAGCGAATTTTCATTAATAAAATTGTATATCTGAGCACTCGAGTTCACAGCTTCACCAAGCAAGATGAGATCTGAAGAGCTATTAGGGCCAGGGAATGGGTAATTGATTAACTAAAATGACTTGGTCAATGCATTCAGAACCCTCCAACTAACCCATCCTTCCCACATCACCCTCCACATCTCCTCTGGGCTGGGGAAAAATTGATCAAAGGGACAATCCAGGAAGGTTTGCACTTGGGGTTCGTTAGCAAAGCCAAGCAGCCAGGAGACTTTGGCATTCAGGCTTGGAGAAGCTGATGTCTCTGGTGTCTAGTTGTGGGTCCATAGCCTGATTCAGGGAAAAAAAATGATATAAAAAATAATAAAAAGAAGAGACCTTATTAAGGGGTGTGCTGGGCCCGAGGGAAGGGCTGAGGCAGGCAGTGGGCTGCAGAGATTTAGTGTGGTGCTTTAATTGGGCTGGAGGTGTCAGCAGCTCCAGGAAAAATGCAGAGTGATCTGATGGGAAAGAAAAGCTTTGGTCCTGCTGCTTCCTAAACATGACCTGGGAAGGAGGATTTGTTGCCAAATTCGGGCTGGCTTCAGCTTTTCCTCCCTTTAATAGGCATCTGATTTCATCCAGCCACCTCAACCTGGAGATCAGCAACGTTTCTCAGCTGGGAATATCCCTGTATTTTAAAATTCTTTTGATTTAATTTCCCCCCCCCCTTCAGTAATTACCTCCAGCTATATCATTACCTGTTGTCTGCTCTGCAGCACTTTGGTTAACACGCTGGAGTTTTTTATGGACTCTGCAATTTATGGCACTGCTTCTCCCTCCACCTTGTTTTTGTTGGCTGATAACTAAATTCTTTTGTTTCTGATCACTTATTCTTGGTTTATGGCGCAATAAAAAACGAAAAACACCCCAGTAAAATGGTGTAAAGAGAGTGTATACAGCTGCATACACACGGGCTGAACACATCCCTGCTGCCTCAGCCCACACTCTGCCTCCTCCTGGTTCCAGAGCTGCAGTGGGGCAGGAAACCATCAGCTCCACCTTGGCCCTTGGACCTCAAAGGTTTGTCCACCAAAACAAAAAAAAAAACCCAAGGAAACAGCAAAAAGTGACTTGCTCTGGTTGTGCATTTCCTCTTCTCAACCCTTTGACCTGCGTGGGGTGGGATGTGTGATGAGCAGCACATCCTGCACCCAGCAAGCCCCTGGGATGTTCTCTACCTGCTCCCCAACTCCAAAGTCAGGTTAAAACATCTGGGCATTGGTCTCAAGACGTGGCCAAGCTCTGAACCCAAGGACGTGGGGCACTCTCACGCTCTGTTTTGGGGTGAAAGGGACAAAGATTGGTGATGATGGAGACCTGAAGGTCCTCTCCATCTCCTCCACCAGGAGCTGCTTGTTCAGGCTGGGGGGGGAAGAGCAGAAACCTGAGATGGTGCCACCACCTCCCTGCTGCCCAGAACATCTCAGCAGATGATTTTCCCCTTGCTTGAAACCAAGGGAAAACTCTTTCATCCACTGTGCTGACATTAAAGCTTGGGCTGAGGAGCTCTTCCCTGGGGACACAGATGGAAATGGCACCCCTGCTTTTCCTGGTGGAGACAGTTTCAAAGGACTGGTTCATTTTCCTGTGGGTCTCACCCACCCGTGTTTCTTTAGCAATAAAAGAGCAGAGAGGTTCTGATTTCTCTGACTGGGATCCATGTCCCTCGTCAGGCCAGGTCTGCCCCAAACACTGTCTTGACAACCCAGATGACCAAATCCCATCCCACTGGGAGGGCAGAGCCTTGCCTGGCATGATGCAGCTCTCCAGGCCTTTCCCAGGACACCTCCTTGCCTTTCTGCTGAGAGATGCTCCCTGGGCAGGCACAGAGCAGAACGTTTCATCCTGCCAACCATCTCCCTTCCCCTGCTCTTGCCTCTGCTCTTCAGCTACAAAAGAAATCACCTACCAAGACCCCGTCCCACTTCTATTCCCAGGATTTGGTCTGCTGATGGACCTTCTCTTGGAAGGCTCTCCCTAGCACCAGCTGGAGAGGATGGGTGGGGGCCAGGTGCCCTCTCCCTGTTTGAGGAAGAAAACGATGGTACTGTCCTACACCCTGCACCCTGCATCCTACACCCCGCATCCCGCTTCCTACACCCTGCATCCTACACCCAGCACCCTGCACCCTACACCCTGCACCCTACATCCTGCACCCTACATCCTGCACCCTGCACCCCACATTCTACACCCTGCATTCTGCATCCTACACCCCGCATCCCGCTTCCTACACCCTCCATCCTACACCCAGCACCCTGCACCCTACACCCTGCATCCTACACCCTGCACCCCACACCCTGCACCCTGTATCCTACACCCTGCACCCCACACCCCACATCCTACACCCTGCATTCTGCATCCTACACCCCGCATCCCGCTTCCTACACCCTCCATCCTACACCCAGCACCCTGCACCCTACACCCTGCACCCTACACCCTGCACCCTACACCCTGCACCCTGCACCCTACACCCTGCACCCGACACCCTGCACCCGACACCCTGCACCCGACACCCTGCACCCTGCACCCAGCACCCTACACCCTGCACCCTTCCTGCCTGTGAACAACTCCCCAGCCTCAGAGGAGGGCAGCCACACCACATTTTTGGCAGGGTGCTCTGGGAGCAGCTGATGTGACTCAGAGCCAAGCAGCAAAGTGTTTCAAGTGGCTCTCAACCCCTGCTGGATGAGGAAGATGAATCACGGGCGTCGTGACCCCTCCGTGTGTCTGGCAGGTTGTTCTCTTGCTACCCAGTGAACAAGCTGTTTTTCATCAACCCAAAATAACACCGGTGAGGAATATGTGTAGGGTGGGTGCTTTTTTCTCCCTTCCCAAGCTCTCCGTGACTCACCGGTGTGGAAGGAGGAATCCTCTCCACGCTCGTGCACGTGGCTCAGGAGCAGGGAACTCCAGACAAGGCTCCAGCCCACGGGGTCCCGGGGACATCCCCTCCTTTGCTGGGCCAACCAACTTGGCACAAGGGAAGTGCTGGGAACCTGGAGTCCCCAGTGCCAGCCCCACCTTGAGTGGACTTCTTCAGCCCCAGCTCATCTCCTGCTCCTCCTCCTGGTGCCTCATTTGCCTCCCTCAGCAGCATCTGCCCTGGAGCCCAGGATGAAGGCTCTGCTGGCTCCTGCCAGCCCTTCCCAGTCTGGAACAAGGCTGTGGGCTTGGCACCTTTCAGCTAAGGCCAAGTATATGGGCAATGAGATTCTTACCTTTTGCTTTCTGCCCTTTTCTTTCTGTTTGCTCCTGTCTTCCTTTGCCTCACAAAAAAAAAAAAAAAAAAAAAAAATCTAAATCAGAATCCAGTATCTCCAATTCAATACCTGCCCTTTCCACGTGTGTTTGGCCAAAAGGGCTCCAAGCAACAGGGCTGCAGGGTCAAAGACTTGCCCTTTGAGTCTCTTTAACTACAAGCAGTGAGTTGCAGTGCTGTTTTTCATGTTGAAAAGCTGCATTTTTCTCCCTTTTTTTTGCGAGGCAGTTTGGAGGCATTTACTGACAGTTCAGAGCCTCCATGGCTGTTTGTTTGCAGTGGATGCCTGCCAGCTGTAACTGAGATCCAGTTAAATATTTCATGTGAAAACCAGGATTGCTTCCCTTCTGTGACCACCCCGCAGCAGCCAGGGGCAGGGGGACATCCAGGTGACAGTCACCTCCCCCACTGCCAGGGCTGGCAGCAGCCCCTGGGCAGCCTGGAGGGAGGAAGGCTTCCATCTCCTGTTTCTAATTCTTGATTTCTTTCATAAAATAATAAATATTATTTATTTATAGTGAATAAATAATAATTTATTATTTTCTCTAGAAGAGCCAAACATCATCTGAAGCAACCAGAAAGTTGGGTTCCTCAGACGTGCAGGGGAAGGGGGAGCAGCACTCGTGTCCCTGCCCATGGTGGGGTTGGAACAAGGTGATCTTTAAGAACCTGAAGATAGGACAGGGGGGAAGGGTTTGCAGCTGCAAGAGGGGAGATGGAGAGGAGATGGGAGGGAGAAATTCCTTGGGGTGAGGGTGCTGAGCCCCTGGGTGCCCAGGGTGCCCCCAGAAGCTGTGGCTGCCCCATCCCTGGCAGTGCTGAAGGTTGGATGGGGCTTGGAGCCCCCTGGGCTGGGGGAGGGGTCCCTACCTGTGGGTCTTTGGTGACACTTTGACTTCAGCCCCTGCCCCTGAAGGGCCCAGCCCAGAGCCCAGAGCCCAGACAAGGTCCCTTTGCTCTGCAGTCCCAGAGTGTCACAGCTTAATTGAGAAGAACAATTACTGAAAAGAAAATTGGTTCTGTCAAACCAGGACACCTGGAGAAACCCCAAAGCTCTCCAGGTGCTTTCTGCATCCTCCCTTTCCTTGCTTTATCACCCTGAGACTTCCTTCTCTCATCCCAAGGAGGGAAGGGGACAGATTCTGTTCCTGGCCCCAGGGCTGAGCCGTGTCCCTGCTCCCTCTGGAGGGACAGAAAGTATTTATTTTCCCCAGGACACCTCTGGGAAGCACAGGCCAGGTTTGCCAGGCAGTCCCATGCCAGCAGAACCCCCCTGGTGATGGGCAGCCACAGAGAGAGAAGCAGAAAAGCTCCTTATTAATACAGAAATTTATGCTGCCTATAAAATACATTTGCAGGTGACATATTTAGTAACCCAATTAATGCTCTGCGACAGACATTTCAGTGTAACTAATTCCAGGCTCTGTGCTCCCTTTAGAGGGATATAAATGGCTTTCTGTTGGGCTATTGATCTCTTCAGGGAGAGGATTTCAGAGCATAACCTCTCCAGCCAGCCCAGTTCCCCCATCAAAGTCCAGTCTCCAGTCCCAGTTCCCCTGGAAGTCATTTCTCCATGCCTGGGGCATGCTGGGGAAAGGGGAACCCCAGGAAAAAACGAGCAGCATCCCACCCAGTGGAGGGGCTGGAGGTTTGGTGGGTGAGGTGGGATGGGATGGGGATGGGATAAGGTGGGATGGGTCCAACCCAACAACCTCACCTCTGCAGTGCCCACAGGTCTCCAGGCTCTCTCTCTCTCGCCCTCTCTGTCCCCCAGCAATGATGGGGACATCATTTGGTCCAGAAAGCAGCACCCAGGCAGGGCCTTCTCAGAGCCCTGTGGTGCTGGGGCCATGGTGCTGCTTCCAGCTCCCTGGCAGGGTTGCCACGGAAACCAACACCGTTGATTTTTTTTCTTTCTGCTCTCCAAACCCAGCCCAAGGCATCAGTGCTCCAGTCCACAGCACCCAGGAGAGATGCCCCTGACAGCAGCTGATGGAGGGCAGTTCCTCCCCCTGCATCCCAGCCCCACTGCTCTCCTGTCCTTGCAGCTTTCCAAGGTTTGCCAGCAATCCACAGAGGATGCCCTGGTGAGATGTCACATCACAGCTCCACTCCTCACCCCCAAAACCATCCCCCATGCCAAACATCTGCCCCTGGCAGCCTGCAGAGCTGTCCCTTTGACCCACTCTGTGTCCCCAGAGCAGCACCAGGGGCTCAGGCAGAGGAGACTGCGTGGCCACCAGCACCTTTCTGGAGGAGCTGCTGGCAGCAGGGTCTTGGGGGAAAGGAGAAGACACCAGAACCCATGGGAGGGATGGCAAGGGAAGGGCTGATGGGTGGAAGGGTCTTTGGTGGAAGGAGGGTGGACGTGGGGCTGGCTCTGGGCAGGGAGGTGGCAGGAGCTGAGGACAGGGACGTGTGCTGAGGAGAGGTTTCTGCAGGCAGAGCAGTTGCTCTCTGCCTCCCCTCTTCCTTCCCTCCCTCCAAAGGCTGCGTTTTCATTATTCATCCCCCTTCAGGGGAACCATCTCATCATCATAAAAACGTCAGAAGGAATACACAGCTACATCCACACACTGATCCAGGAGCTGCCACAGCCACCTGAGAGACCCCGGGATTTATGAGCCCTTGGGTCTCCACCTTGGTTCCCCCCTGCCCCAGACACAGCAGGACGAGGGCAGGTGAGATGCCCACAGTGTCCCTCAGCAGGCTCCTGCCAGGTGGTACCTGGGAACTGGTACCCTGAAGCTGTTACCCAAACCTCAGGCTCTGCTGCATCCCAGGGCCTTTGGTTTGGTGCCCCTTTCTCCACTGCTCTTTGTTCCCAGCCCAAACTTGGGCTGAGGATTCCAAACTCCCCAGGCTGCAGCAAAGCTCTGCAAACCCAGCACTGACACATGGAATTGTCCCCATCAGCCATGGCAGCTCAGTGGTGGGACCACCAAAACCTGGGATACACACTCCTGCAGAGCAAGAGGGCTCCTGGTGGGCCAGTGCTGAAGCAAGATTTGGTGGTGATGGGGTTGGAAGGGACTTAAGGATCACCCAGTGCCACCCCCTGCCATGGGCAGGGACCCCTCCCCCAGCCCAAGGGGGCTCCAAGCCCCATCCAACCTTCAACACTGCCAGGGATGGGGCAGCCACAGCTTCTGGGGGCACCCTGGGCACCCAGGGGCTCAGCACCCTCACCCCAAGGAATTTCTCCCTCCCATCTCCTCTCCATCTCCCCTCTCCCAGCTGCAAACCCTTCCCCCCTGTCCTATCTTCATGTCCTTAAAGATCACCTTGTTCCAACCCCACCATGGGCAGGGACACGAGTGCTGCTCCCCTTTCCCTTGCACGTCTGAGGAACCCAACTTTCTGGTTGCTTCAGATGATGTTTGGTTCCTCTAGAGAAAAAATTTACAAGAAATGAAGATTTTTTTTTAAAAAAAAGAGATGGAAGCCCTCCTAGAAACGTGAGCTCCTCCCTCCAGGCTGCCCAAGGGGCTTCTGCCAGCAGGGACATCACCACCCTCCCACGAAAGGATTTCTCCCTTCTTGCAGCTGGAACCCCCCCATGCTGGTGCCATCACACGTCCACGCACGAACCAAGGCTTGGACACGGCAGCTCCTCCTAGAGATTTGGCTCTTCCAAGCCTTCCTGTTGCTGGCTGGCTCTTCCCTAGTGACTGCTCATCTCCCCAGCCCGAGCTGGGCACGTGGGGAGGTACCAGTGAGCAGAGAGGTTTGTGATAAAGCAGCTGATTTATCAGAGCTGTCACCACTAAGTGCTGGGGGAACAGGAGCGTTCCTGCTTCCCACGCAGCTGCAGCTCCTGATGCAGATCTGCAACACAGCCCCAGCCCAGGCAGAAACCTCAGAGGACCAGTCCCAGCTGGGCAGCACCCCAGGGAAGGTGATGTGCTGGGGGAGGACAGCCAGGAGCTCTCAGCAAAGGTGCTGAGGTCCCTGAGACAGGGCTGTAGCTGTTGGGAAGTTGTTTGGATCTTGAGAGCACAAAAGTTGGGTTTCCAGGGAGCTTTGCCCACAGGTCTGATCCCCCCCTCAGGCAGAGATGAGCCTTTCTCAGCTCCAGTGGTGATGGAGATACCTGGGGAGACATCCCGGGGTCCTTCGTGCCAAGGAGACACCAACTGCACTCCCTGGCAGAGCCACCACTCTCTCTCTAACCTGGCTGGCACCAAACCAGGGATGGACACCACCAGCCCTGGGGTGGCTGCAGGAGGGCTCCTCACACCTCATGCCATGGGACATCCTGCTGGATTTACCCCCCTTAATGCTCCCCCTGGGATGAGTGATGGAGCCAGAGCCAGACCTGGATAAACAGTGGCACCCATCTCCCACCACCACCACCACCACCCACTCATTCAATGAGTTCCATAGCCAGAGGGTTTGGAGAAGGAGGAATCCTTACTTGGCATTTGAGGTGGGATTCAGTCTTGGTGCAGTGCCATGGGTCCTGGGAGCACGGCAGAACAGCTCCTGTCTCCACCCTGGCTCCCAGCAGACACCTGCAGTGCTTTTTCCTTCCCAGTGCAGGACTGGAGGGAAGCAGTGAGACCTCTGCCTGAGACAGACTGTTTGTACTCCAGTGCATATTATGTCAAAATCAGAGGGAAAAAAAAAATAAAAAAACCACCACAAAAATCCTTGCCAAGCAAACTTTCAAGTACATCTGAGGTCCTTCCTGCTAAATCAATATTGGCAGTGCCTGCTGCTCTGCACCTGGGATGGCAAGAGAGAAACTCAGCAGAGAGCCTGATCTTTCTCTAATATTGCTTTGGATGTCATCTGCTCCTCAAAGCAAATATTTCATAATTGGAGATTGCTGGGAGATCTTTAGTTATATTGTGACCAGAATTCCCCACCAGAAAGGGCATTTGGAGTTTCCTTTGCCAGGTTAACACTTATTTCTTGAATAATTTCTGGAGTAACTCCTGGATAACTACTTTTGGAGGTATGAGGCTTTGTCACTGGCTTCAACAGGAGTTTTGACATCTTTTTGCTGCATCTTGTACCAGCCTGACCATGCACCTACCCAGTGCCTCCTTTCCAGACAAGCTAGACAGGCAGAGAAAATAAATAAAACCCAATGCTTTTGCTGAGAAGGTGAATTTCCTTGGTCTGAGCAGGTTTTAGCAGCTCCTTTCAGTAGATGCCAGGAAGCATCTCCTGGGGAGCTGCATCACTCTCCCCTTCCCAGCCCAGCATCCGTGTAGAGACCCAGCCAAAGACAACCCCCTGAGCAGACATTCCTTACACAGGGGGACTCTGGGGGTTGTCTTGGTGTTGCCTCACTGCATCAGGGGGTGAGCAAACCCCCATGGAGCTGCTCAGTCTGCAGGGAGCAAAGTGCAGGAATTCATGGAAGCAGCAGAGCTCACATGGGGACATCACCCACCCCGCCAGGTGCCACCAGAACTTCCAGCCAAAGCCTCTTCCCTACGGGTTATTAATTTTTCCAGTACTGTAAACAGCACGGAGACCAGCAGAGAGGGCAGACTCCAGAATGTGATGGGCTGTTTGCACTTCTTCAGTCTCTGACTGACAGGGCAGAGCCACACGGACACGGGAATAAACTCCGAGAGATCTTGTCCAGACTGCGAGGGGATTAATGGCAGGGGGAGATTCTCTTTGTCTTAGTGATTTTTGGACAGCTTCAGTCAATTGCTGTAAGCCTGGATAATTGCTGCATCAGGCCCTCCCCCAGCTCTTACCACCAGCTGTAATTTTAGCAATTTCTATAAAAACCAAGATGAAGATGGACCCATTCTGCTGCTCCTGGCAGAGCCTCTGGAGCAGCAGGAGGTGCTGGGGGAACCTGCAGGTGAGGGGGGGGGGGAGGGGGCTGGCTTTGTGTTCAAACCTTCCTGCTCATAGGCTTTTGAGGGCCAAAAGGGTAAGTTTCAGGGATGAACAGAAGTTGTAATAAATCCTGATGGGGTCTTTTAGCTCACCAGAAGATTACTCTGGCTGGTAACTCCTCTAGCACACTTTATTACCCTGCTCACAGCTCTGTAGGCAATGCCTGCACCACAAACCAAAAGCTTCAGGGACTCACAGGGAGGAGAAACCAAAAGCTTCACCCTTCATTTCTTGGGAAACATCAAGTTTTCTGCCCACCTGCCTGCCTCTTGGTCTCAACATGACCCCTGACTGTGCCATTCCCCCCCCTGCTCTCAGCACAGCCCCAAGGCAATGCCCAGGGCACTGAACCACATTTTTTGTGGGTTTTTTTGGTTTTGGGTGGTTTTTTTGTTTGTTGGTTTGGTTTTCTCCATGGGCCACAGGGAAGCAGATCCCCCCCAAACAGCAAAAAAGGTTTCATTTACAGCAGGCACCCCAGGCCATGGTGATTGTGCTGTGGGCAGACCCTCAGTACCCCCAGCCAAAGGCAGAGAGGAGCCTCCTGGGGTTGCTGAGCATCCTGCTGGGTTTCACAGCCAGACAAGAGGTACCTTTTCCTTTTTAGTGTGACTAATGGCAGCATTTGGCAAAAATAGCAGCAGAGCCATTCTGGCTGCCCAGGCTGATGTCTGGAGGCTGCTACACATGTTGGGCTCAGAACATTCCTTGCAGGGAGAAGGAATCATACGGTGGGGTTAAGACATGAATTTCACTTCTTTTTTTTTTTTTTTTTTTTATCATGCTGTGGCTCCAGCAAGAAACTGCAGCTAAAAAAGCCAACAAGGCAATTAATTCCTAATGTGTTGCCTGGTGCAGGACCAGAACAAGAGTGAAAATAAGGTGGAGAGCACTGAGTTCCCCCCAGACAGGAAAACATGGCCTGATGTCTACTCCTGCTGACACGCTCCAGCATCAGAGGCTTTGCTCACGTGGGCTTAGCAGACACTGAGACTTTATTAGAGAATAAAAGAGGAAAGGAAGGGGAAGAGGACCACAAATAAATGTAAGGGCTGGAGCAGCTCTGCTCGGAGCCAGGCTGAGAGTTGGGGGTGTTCAGGCTGGAGAAGAGAAGGGAGCAATGGGGAGACCTCAGAGCACCTTCCAGTGCCTGAAGGGGCTCCAGGAAAGCTGGGGAGGGACTTGGGACAAGGGCCTGGAGGGATGGGATGAGGGGGAAGGGTTTGCAGCTGGGAGAGGGGAGATGGAGAGGAGATGGGAGGGAGAAATTGTTTGGGGTGAGGGTGCTGAGCCCCTGGGTGCCCAGGTTGTCCCCAGAAGCTGTGGCTGCCCCATCCCTGGCAGTGTTGAAGGTTGGATGGGGCTTGGAGCCCCCTGGGCTGGGGGAGGGGTCCCTGCCCATGGCAGGGGTGGCACTGGATGAGCTTTGAGATCTTTTCCCACAAACCAGTCTGGGATTCTGATTTCCATTGTGGTCCTGCAGGCTGCTCACCTCTCTGGCTTTTTTGAGGTCTGGGGGCTCTGGTGCTGGGAGCATCCTGATCTAGTAGGTGTCCCTGGCTGTGGCAGAGGAGTTACAAGTAGATGAATTTTAAGGTCTCTCCCAAGCCAAACCATTTGGTGATTCTATGATTTTATGGCTTCTGGGCAGCAGGCAATACAAACCATCCCTGTCCTTCAGGAGCAGGGGCTAAAGCAGGCACTGTGTCTAAGAGAAAATAAAAAAACAAAACCCAAAGAGCAGAGAAGCAAAATTAGTTTAAAACTCCACAAATTGGGGTTGTCTTACTGCAGTGAAGCAAGGACCTACAAGTGGCTGAAGCCAAACATCCAAAGGTCTCCTTCAAACTGGGGCTTTTTCCCTACCAAAAGGAGTGGCTGGATGGGGCTGGGCTGGGCTGATCCTTGCAGGAGGAAGGAAGAAAGGAAGGATAAAGGAGGAGAGGTAGGAGAAGGGAAGATGAAAGTCTGTGATGCTGCCCATAGTAACCAGGAGCCATCTGGCAGCTGTTCCTCCTTGTTTTCCCAGCCCTCCACCCTCACCAGGCTGGGGTGAGCCTGCAAACCCAGCTGCTGGCAGCACCCGGTGGTGCCACAGCAAAGGACGTGGGGTGTTTCCTCCCCACCCCCCAATTTATTCACTGCATCGAGCTCAGAATGGAAAAACCTTGTTGAATTTTCAATAATAGCAATTCTGTCTGCGTTTGACTATTTCTGCCCTGTATGAGCCAGTCTAAACTCCGTCTCATTTATCAATTAGCATTTATAAAGTCCTTATCACCATGGAATCAAAACACTGTAAATGGATTAAAAAAACCACAGAAAAAAACAACCAACCAAGCAGGCTGCCTGGGGGAGGCAGTAACTTCATCTACACTGAATTTTGTGAAGCAGTGTGAGCTCATGAGGGTGACAGGGATGTACCCAGTTCCTTGACACTTCACAAAATTAAAGGAATCATTGAAAATAATTAGTCATTAAATCCAGAATTAAGTAGCTGTGCATTCTGGACTGGGAGGTTCATGCAGGGAATTATTCTAGAAGAGCTATTCTGGAAGAATTCATTCTCCAGGAGCTCTGCTAGCATTAAATGATGTTAACAGCCTCACCTCTCACGGAGCTCTCCTCTCCATGCCAAGTGCTGCCAAGCCAGGATGCTGCTGTCCCCAGCCACCTCTAAGAGTCTGCAGCAAACCAGGGGTCCCAGTGTCCCCAGATGTCCTAAGGTGCTAAGTTGTAATCCTGATTTTTGGTTTTCTTCTGTCGCCTGGTCAAGGAGAGAATCAGTCAAGAATTGTACAAGTTGGGTGGATGAGTGGCACTCCTTTGCTGTGCCACCCAGTGCCACCCCAGCCTGCCAACAGCAAGAGAAGCATCAGGAGAACATGCCCAGGACATATTGCTATTCTAAGGACGTGTTAAAGTAAAAATATTCGTGCAAAATTTGTTTAGCCAAGTAGCCTTGAGCACTCAGCAGTGGAGAAGTGGACTCATAGTAGCCACAAGTCAATATTTGTTCAATATTAGCAGAGCAGAAGAGGTCATTTGGGGCATGGAAACAGCCACCGTGCTTTGATTGCAGAGCAAACCTGCAATGTGGTTCCCTGCTGTGGCATTAAACCCCCCAAAGTTGGTAAATCCTGTGTGTCACAGCAAGGACAGAGGGCCCAGGAGCTAAGAGGCTGTTCTGTCGTGTTTACACACTGAGCATTTTCATGGTAAATTGGCTTCAGGATGCAGGTGCCAGATGAAAATCACTCCCCCTGCCATGTGATGTTAATTGCTGATGCAGAGCAGAGCACTCTGAGGCTTCAGATTTGCCTGAAAGACACAGGTGAGTTAACCCCAGAGTCCACACCAGAGCTCTCTTCAGCCTCCCAGTTACCTCCCGTGCTTCCCCATCTGTCTGCTCCTGCCCAGGGGGTGCATCCTGCTGGATGCCACCCTTTTCCCTGGATACAGGTGGGGTTGTTCAGCCTGGAGAAGAGAAGGATCCAGGGAGACCTTGGAGCACCTTCCAGTGCCTGAAGGGGCTCCAGGAAAGCTGGGGAGGGACTTGGGACAAGGGCCTGGAGGGATGGGATGAGGGGGAATGAGGGCTTTCAGATGCAAGAGGGGAGATGGAGAGGAGATGGGAGGGAGAAACTCCTTGGGGTGAGGGTGCTGAGCCCCTGGGTGCCCAGGTTGCCCCCAGAAGCTGTGGCTGCCCCATCCCTGGCAGTGTTGAAGGTTGGATGGGGCTTGGAGCCCCCTGGGCTGGGGGAGGGGTCCCTGACCATGGCAGGGGGTTCAGCAGCTGTGGAAGTGGGGACACACATCACCACCCAGGGACTTGTGTGGCAGTGGCAAAGGGACAGAAGAGAGGAGCAGGGCAGCCATGAGCAGGTCTGAGGCCAACAGCTGTAAAGGGGTTGGAGCAAAGCTGCCCTGCAGCCCAGCCAGGTGGTGAGAGGACAGAAGGGCACAGAGAAATAGCTGAGAAATCCAGCTCTGTGTGGAAAAGCCTCTTCAGGTCCCAGCACTGCTGCCTCTGCTCCTCATCCCCCCTCCCACACATCTCTTCTCCCAGGCCCCTGGTCCAGGCTGCTGACCATCCCCCTGCATCCCACACTGCCTCCATCCTCAGCTGATGGCATCTCAGGACCTTGATTCACCACCACCACCACCCCTCCCCTCTCCTCCTGCAGCCCCAGGCTGGCAGTTCACACTTTCTGGGTTTGCACTTCATGCCCAAGCAAGCTCTTGCTCTCAGGAACCTTTTGCATTTGAAAGAGAAGGAGCTGCAGGTCAACCTTGTGAGGAGGAAAGGCACTGAATATTTTCATTTCATCTCCCTCTTAATGCACAATGACAATTTGTAGCTAGGTGACAGATGAAGCAATGCAGCACCAGAGCTCCCCTAATACTGCTTTTGTGTCTGTGTGAGCCTATGATCTTTACTTAAGCCCCAGGTCACTCAGCTCCTCTTAGAGGAACCTGAGCATCCCTCTGCTTCTCCTTGCCCACTCAGGGGAGAGGTTAAGGCCAGAAAATAAGCTCCTGCTGCAAAGCATCTCTGCCCACAGTGGGCAACCAACCCTCACCACCTCCCCCTGTCCTGGGGCAGCTGCCACCCAAGGGTGCAAATGCTTTCAGGAGGAACCAGAGCATCTGAGCAGGGATGCATCCACCTGTAACAAAGCCAGAGCTGAGGGCAGGGACAGGAGGACACAGCCTGGAGCACATGCAGAGGCACAAAGGGTCACATCCAGCTCATGGAGGGCAGGAAATGGGGTGCAGAGCCCTGCTCAGTGCTGGGGAAGGTCTGCACACAGAGTTTCTGACACCTGCTGAGCATCAGAGAGGTAATTTTGAAGAAAGGCCTCGTAATTTGCCCAATTTGAGCATTAATGGGTCACTGTATCAGGCTGTAAAGGAGCAAATAAAGTGGTTGCTTGAGTCAGCACCCACCCAGTGCTCAGCTGGGCACCAGCAGCACATCCCTGCCCTCAACCCAGACAAAAAGCAGCAGATCCTCCATGGTGGTGAAAAAACACCCCAGGGGCAGCATCCCCACAGTGCTGACACCTCAGCCTCAGCATCCCCTGCTGCTTCCTACACTTCCACCCTGACCCCAGAACCGTGGTTTCCACTGCCCCAAACCCTTTGCAAAAGGTGACCCAGACAGAGCCACCCTGCCCAGGCCACTCGGGGTGACAGAGCCCAGTGCTGGCAGATTGATGAGAAACTCCCAGAGCCACAGAGAGCTGCTCAGTCTCACCAGGACCTGGAGATCTTGGCCTTTTTTTTTTTCTCCCCTCCCCTCTCACCTTCCTGATGCTTTGCAAGTTGTTTCTGAGCTCTGGAGGTGGAGTCCACATTCCAGCCAGCTCCCATGTTCCTCCTCTCCATCCTAATCCACTCGGGTGGATTGGGAGAACCTCCCTGGTCCCAGTTGGGTGTGCTGGTCCTTGCTCTCCAAGCTGGCTGCCCAGCACATCTCCAATGTTCTGAGCCAGAGCTTCTCTCTCCACAGCACTTTTCTCTCTCTCAGACTGGGCTGGAGGGCTTCTCTTCTCTTCTCTGCCACAATTATCCTGGCAGAGCTGATTCATCTCCACCACCTGAGGTTCTGCTACCTCGGGGAGCAGCACCAGGGATACTCGGTGACAAACATCCTCCTTCAGGCAAAGAAGGGTTTGGAACAAAAAGAATAGAGTAGCACTTGGAAAAAAATTTTTTAAATCCCTGAAAAAACAAACAAACCACGTCCAACCCCTGAAGCATCAGCCACACCACTGCACGTGTTCAGCCTGGAGAAGAGAAGGATCCAGGGAGACCTCAGAGCACCTTCCAGTGCCTGAAGGGGTTCCAGGAAAGCTGGGGAGGGACTTGGGACAAGGGCCTGGAGGGATGGGATGAGGGGGAAGGGTTTGCAGCTGCAAGAGGGGAGATGGAGAGGAGATGGGAGGGAGAAATTCCTTGGGGTGAGGGTGCTGAGCCCCTGGGTGCCCAGGTTGCCCCCAGAAGCTGTGGCTGCCCCATCCCTGGCAGTGTTGAAGGTTGGATGGGGCTTGGAGCCCCCTGGGCTGGGGGAGGGGTCCCTGACCATGGCAGGGGTTGGGACCTGATGGTCTTGAAGGTTCCTTTCCAACCCAAACCCTTCAGTGACCAGATGTGCTGCTCTGCTCTGCTCTCCAAGGAGATGGCAGCAAAGGTGAACGTGAGGGATGCAGCCCCAGGGGAAGGAACCTGCTCAGGGGAGATGCACCCAGCACCACAAACATCCCAGGAGAAAGAGCTGGAGGGTGGCACGAGCTGGCACTGGACTCAAAGCCTGGATCTTGGAGCCACATCCCAGTCCCTGCTGACAACACCAGGGCAGCATCAATGGGTTGGGAGACCAAGCCCCTGAGTTTCCCAGCCTGCTGGAAAGAAAGGCTTCTCCAGCAGCAAGCCTGAGGACCAGACACACACCGGACCTGATGGAAACTGCATTTACCTGAGAAACCCCAGACTGGGCCCTGGGGCTTACACCAGTAAACACTGGAGATGTCCCCTCCTTGCCAGGGTCACTGGTTTCCTCGATGGATTTTTCACTCCATGGTCCCTCTGAGTCTCTGTGCTGCCTTTCCTGCTTCCCCACCTCAAGATTTAGCATCAGGGAAGCTGCCTGGACCCAGCTGAAAGGTAATAATTGAATAACATGCAACATTACACTCTTAGGTTTCATTCATTTTCACACTTAGAGGAGCTGTAAAATCTAAAAGGAGGAATCATCCTCAGGCTGTCAGCCAGCCCAGCAACAACAAATTTAAACAAAACTAACACAACTAAAAACAAAAGGTAAAATATTTCAAATAAAAAACCTGAGAATTACTTCAAACCATCTTATTCGGAGTTTTATTCATAATTCCAGGGTACAACTCCCACAGTAAATTAAGAAGACACAAGCTTGCAATATTTTCAGTAGGTTGATACAGCAGCATATTTTTTCCCCCCTTTCAATTAGTAAGAACAGTTCAATTAGATTCCCCAGCTGGAAAAGGAACACGTTTTTTCCTCGGGCTGAAGATCTTACCAAGTATTCATGAGCACTTACATCTTTGGGATCTTCTGCCAGGTTAGCCCTTCAGCAAACTGGTTGTCAGTGGAAGCTGCTGGCACGGGGGAAAGGATTTATTCATGTATTCTCCAAATAATTCTCTCTGCCCCGGAAGGGAGAAGGGAATCAGACCTGTCTCAGCAACATTATTCTGCCTTTCCCAGCTTGTTGGGTTTCCTCCTTACGTGCCCTGCTGAGACACTGGAACAGGTTGCCCCAGGCTGGAACGGGTTGCCCATCCCTGGCAGTGTTGGGTGGGAGGTGTCCCAACCCATGGCAGGGGGTGGGACTGGGTGATCTTGAAGGTCTCTTCCAACCCCATTCTATAATTCTGTGCCTGGGCCAGCCCTGAGAAAGGTGGGGGAGCTGCTTGAAGAGGGCACAGCAGTGCTGCCCCTCTCTGCACCAGAGTCATCTCCAAAAGTCTGGGCCATCCAGGACAGGCAGGGAAACACCAGCCCTGCAGACATCTGCCTCATCTGGCACTAAGTGCCAGGGGTCTTGCAGCTTCAGGTAGCAGGAGGACGAGTGGTGCAGGAGCTACAGGGCAAATTTCACCCAAATCAGGGCAAGCCACAGCAAGTGGGGCTTGAAAAGACAGTGGGGAAAAAGCTGGGAGAGCAAGATGAAGTCGTAGACCCTCAGCATCATCACCCAGAGGACAGGACAGAAGGTGACAATAATTACAGGGAAAAGGCAAATATTTAGCCTAAGCCTTCCTCTTCAAACAGGATGCAGAGATGAGGCAGAGGTTCTGCACAAACACTGTAGAGCTAAGAAATCAGGCATGAGAACCAGAAATATCAAGGGGAAGGCAATCAAATCCCCAGCCAGGCTGAGCAGCACTGCTGAGGAACACTACTGGTTTGGGGGTGGGACAGAAAGCTCTTGAAAAGCAGCAGTACCATGCACAGTGAAGGAAAAAAACAAAAAAACCAAAACCAAACCCCAAACCATTGAAATGCTGGGAGGTACCAGGTGAGGAGCTGGGAAGAAAAGCCAGCAGCATCATTCAGCTCTGCCTCTGCAGCACCGGTGCCTTCAGCAAGTCCTCCAGAAACGAGGGACAACTTCCCAACCAGGTCAAGGTGAGCACGATGAGCAAGGAGGGGGGACCAGCCTCACATCCCACCCCTAGAGACATCTCCCAGGAGTTTCTGCAGCATCCAAGGGGCTCTCCTGTCCCCCAGCAGGAAGGTGTCTGCCTGGGGGCAGCAGCTCAGCCACCACACTACAGCTTGGCAGGAGAAGAGCAAAGCAGCTGCTGGGCTCCCCATTTCAGAGCTGCTTTGAGTCAGAGAGGATTCAGCCAGCCCTGGGCTGGGGTTTTGGCTCATTTACTGCAATGAGCTCAGCAGGAGGGCTGAGACACCGAGGTGAAGCTGGCAGAATGAATGCCTGGGCTTGCTTCAGACTAGAGAATAATAAAAGGATAGAAGACCACGGTCTTGAGCTTCCCAGTCTCAATGTCCTAAAAAAACCCAACATTTACACATAAGCAGAAATCCTGCTCACGTTTCCAGTTGCTGGCTCCTCGCACAGCAGTTTTGGGTTGGTTTTTTGGGCTGAATAACATCCCTGGCACCAGGACAGGGGGAGCCATCAGATCAAAACAGACCATGGAGAGCCAGGAGTCTGCTCCTCTCAGCTGAGCCATGGCAGGCAGCAGGCAGACAGGAGCAACCTTCATTTCCACACTTGCCCACAAAGACAGGCAAAGACAGAGACTGGGAAGTCAAAAGCGAGCAATTTTCCGGTCAGATTTGATTCAATCAGGCAAACAAATGAAAATGGGTTCTTGGGCAAAATATGTCAGCAGGAATTGCTGCCTCAGATGGCAACTGTTGAGAACAAAAATCTGGTCTGCAAAGAGCCTCTCTGAGCAGCCCTGGTCCAGAAGCCCTTTCAGTTTTCCCCGTGCTTAAATAACTCCCTGGCACGCTTTCCAGGAGCTAAAGCTTTCTCAAAACATCAAAGCAGCAGAAGAGGGGAAAAAAAAAAAAAAAAAAAAAAAAAAACCATCAAAATTTTCCTAATCAAAACTACATGTAATTGTCAAGCGAGGGCAGATAACAGAACTCAGGCAATCTCTGTGAACCCTCAGCTTCACTCAGACTTTGCAATTAAGCAGCGGCTGCTGCTGCCAGAGGAGCTGCAAAACCGTGGGGTAAAAAGTCACAGCTCGGCAGCACCAATTAGCTGCTAATGAACATCAGCAATCCCCCCGGTGGAGGGAGCTGGGGACAAAACCAAGCCCAGGAAGACCACCCGTGCCTGGTGCCACCACCACCACCACCACCACAAAGTCTCCCCGGGGTGGCAGGGGGCTGCTCCCTGTCCCTGCCTGGCTGAGCCCACGGGGTCAGAGCCAAGGGGAGGAGAAGAGGTTGGGTTGAAGTGTTGCTTTTCCCAGGTCACTCAGCTCCAGGGGGGAGCGAGCCAGCCTGTAATAATTCCAGCAGTACTGCCAGGACGTGTGAAATCACAGCCTGAAAGGAAGTCAGGCAATTTAAACCCCTTTCCTGAAGGGGAATAATTAAACACTCCAAAGATGTGGGAGAATTTTAAGCAGCCGGCACGGATTTCAGACAACGTATCATTTCTACCCAGAATTTTAAAAATTCAAAAGAAAGATGAAATTTAGGCAGGCTGCTCGTCATTGACTGAAGGGAGGTACATCAAGAGAAGCTTCAGTCAATCAAAACAAACTCACCTCTCCAGGCTGAAAGAGACTGAGATTGGGTGGCCCAGCTCAACAACAGTGGAACGTCACCTGGAAAGGGCTGGAAAAGCCTCAGGAAGAGGAAAATCTAAGCAGAACTCCAGAAAGAGGTGGAAGGACCTTTAGGAAAGGCAAGGGGCAGAAAGCCAGGAGGTTTCGTGGGGAAGCAGTCCTCAGGCCCAAGATCTTTTCCAAGGTTCAGAAAACACTTGAGACTGATGGTTTCAGCAGACTCCAGGGGGAACTCCAGATCCTCCCAGATGTGGAGAGCCAGGAGGGTGCCAAGCACCCAAAACCCCCCCT
Organism: Heliangelus exortis; assembly: GCF_036169615.1. Taxonomy (NCBI): domain Eukaryota; kingdom Metazoa; phylum Chordata; class Aves; order Apodiformes; family Trochilidae; genus Heliangelus; species Heliangelus exortis. The sequence continues at coordinate 16,469,895 of NC_092436.1, forward strand.
TAGAAGTTTCTCAGGACCAGGTGAAGTCTGAGCACCCACGGGAGCCACTGCTGCCATTTGCCAGGCACCTCTGAAGTGCCACCCCCAGATGTGGCTGAAACACAGAGCTGAGATCCCTCCAGCATTTTATTTACCAACTTCCAGAGAACTCCCCAGCTTGACTTGGTCATCAACCTGAAGGAAACTCCTGTGGAGCAAATGTGCGGGGAGAGACCACCAGGAGAGGGTCCCTAGTGAAAATGAGAGTAAAAAAAAAAACCAAAACACCACCTTTCAGAGTTTCAAATGATACCTGCACATAACAAGGATTATAGGAAGCTGCCTCTGTCTTATTCCATGGTAACAGTTCAGTCCTCATGCTACTGGGAAGGATCGATCCAAGATTCCAAAGATAACTAAAAACTCATCCTGGCACAAGGCACTGTAACCACTGTGATGTTAAAGAAATATCAGAAAGCAAGGAAAAAAAAAAAAAAAAACACCAAAAAACCCAACAAACCCTGTGCATTTCTGAAATCAAAGCTCTGTGTAAGCTTTTTGAAGGTAATTAAAATGTTTTGGCATCTCACTCAGGTCTGACACAGCAAATAATCTGCTGGACTCCAGGAGAACTGCAATGGTTGCACAGGGTGACCAAAAGGCAGCTCCCCATGCACTGAGCATCAGAGCCCAGCCAGGTGTTGACCTGGATAGAAAGGAGGAAGTGGTTGGAAATATCAAAGGCAACATCAAGGTAAACCCAGACACTTCTTGGTGACGGGGGAGAAGCATCTCACCAAAGGTACAGAAAGCCATCTGCAGGCAGCACCCATCTCAGAAAGCCTCAGAAAGAGGATGAAATGGTAAAAGAAAACAAAGCAGGGTTTTTACAGGCAGTGTCAGGGCACAGTCCAGGACCCATCAGCATTTACAGCTTCCCCAGGAGCTTTGAAGTTCTCTGTCATGCTGCAACATCTCGACCTCACTGATCTCAGGCTCCCACTCAAAGGCAGTCACATGAAAGGGAGGGACAGCACTCGGTGAGGCTGGGACATGGCTGGTGGCAATGATTTGAACCACAGGGTTCACAGGCTGCCCAAATCTCAGCTTGCTTCAGCCTGCGAAGCCACGAGGAATGGAAGAGGAAATTCCTTTACACCAAACACAGGTGACCAATGTGTCAAGGGAGAGGATTCTCCACTCTGGTGACATCCCCTCCCTGCACTGCTGGCTCCAGGTCTGGGGTCCCCTCCACAGAAAGGATGTGAAGATGTGGGAGTGAGTCCAGAGGATCCATGGAGCTGATCCAAGGGCTGGAGCAGCTCTGCTCTGAGCCAGGCTGAGAGTTGGGGGTGTTCAGGCTGGAGAAGAGAAGGGAGCAATGGGGAGACCTCAGAGCACCTTCCAGTGCCTGAAGGGGCTCCAGGAAAGCTGGGGAGGGACTTGGGACAAGGGCCTGGAGGGATGGGATGAGGGGGAAGGGTTTCCAGCTGCAAGAGGGGAGATGGAGAGGAGATGGGAGGGAGAAATCCCTTGGGGGGAGGGTGCTGAGCCCCTGGTTGCCCAGGTTGCCCCCAGAAGCTGTGGCTGCCCCATCCCTGGCAGTGTTGAAGGTTGGATGGGGCTTGGAGCCCCCTGGGCTGGGGGAGGGATCCCTGCCCATGGCAGGGGTGGCACTGGATGGGCTTTAAGGTCCCTTCCAAACCAGTCTGAGATTCTACACCAAACCTCCCAGTGGAGAGCATGGTTTTTTTTTTATTTTTTTTTTTCACATGAAAACAGTGAACGAGGAATAATTTTGCACAGGGTCCTTCATCTGCTAAACAATCACCCCCAAGCCCTGCTGCTGTTTGGTGCTTCCCTCCCAGAAGCTGCATTCACCTGCAGCAGTCGGGGCCCTGCAGACACCTTGGCAAGGTCAGCATTTCACAGCACAACAAACCCAGCATTAGGGCTCCTCATACCTGACACCAGCTCACTGCCCCACTCCAAATTCACCAAAAAAAGGCTGGGAGGTTACAGGCTGCTCAGGTCTCTTCTGGTTTTGGCCCCTCATGGCGGAGCAGTGGGCTCACCAGGAGTTTTGGGGACTGTCCCTTCCCTCCCAAGGGCCATCCCTGCAGCCTGCAGAGCTTCATTCCTGCAAACACCGGGGCTCAAAAATTCTAAGTGCTGCTGGCAGCATCCATGGCTGCCATTACCAGAGACTCGGGTCCAATTTCTGTTACTGTCTCCCACTCCAGCACATTCCAAATGCTTGTAGAAGGGGCTTAATTTCTTAATTTAAGACTCATTAGTGAGAGAAATTGCACACTGCAGCTGTCTGGGGTCTTCACTAAAATGTCCCTACCAGCTGAGGATTTGGGATGCAAGTTGAGTGGGTTTGTTCTTACAGATTTGACACTGATAGCAATCGTTGTTTTGGGTCAATTAAATGTTTTCTTCTTTGGTTTTCACCATAAGTCTTTATAATCCATCTGGCAGCATTAGTCCATCTGAAGAGGATGCAGCATCCATAATGTATGTGAGCTCACAAATCACACACAGAAAAGGGAATAAATAGAATCATAAAATTGTCAGGGCTGGAGGGGACCTAGGTCCAACCCCTCTGCATGGGCAGGGACCCCTCCCCACAGACCAGATTGCTCAGAGCCCCATCCATAACCTGGCTTATCCAGGGATGGGGCTCCCACCACCTCTGGGCAACCTGTGCCAGGGTCTCAGCACCCTCATGGGGAAGAACTTCTTCCTGACTTCTGATCTGAACCCACCTACCTCTACTTTTAACCCATTCCCCCTTCTCCTACCACCACCTGAGATCCTAAATTCCCTCCCCAGCTTTCTTGTAGCCCCTTCAGCTCTTGGAAGGCCACAATGAGGTCTGCTTGGAGCCTTCTACTCTCCAGACTGAACAACCCCAACTCTCCCATTCTGTATCCACAGCAGAGCTGCTCCAGCCCTCTGAGCATCCTCCTGGCCCTTCTCTGGGCACACTCCAGCACATCCAGGGCTTTCTTGGAACAGGGGCTCCAGAACTGGACTCAGAGCTCCAGGTGGGGTCTCAGAAGAGTGGGATAGAGAAGACCAAAAGCAGCAGTCAGCCCAAAAGGCTTCCTGTTCCCATCTCCATCTCCCCAGTTGCTCTCTCACCCATCCAAGGCCCTGGCAGCAGCCTGAAGCTCAAGGTTTGCCTTCATAGAAGGCTTTCAAATCCACTTCCTAATTGCTTCCTCGTGCCCCCAGCAGCTCTGTCAGCACTAAACCATCAGGTGTGATTGCCCAGCTAAAGCATCCACTGCTGCCCCCACCCAGAGCTGCCCAGGGGAGCAGCAAAGAGGCAGGAGCTCGGGCTCTGGGTCCTGCTGGGAAGCACCACTCCCAAATCCAATTCCTCAGGAGCTTTTTGCTTTGTTAGTTGGGAGGAGCTGATCCCTGTGTGAAGGCTCCTCCAGCTCCCAGCAGCAGCCAGCACAGTCCCTGCTTCACTGGGCTGTGGAGCCATCTCTGCTGCTCCAGTTAATAACAACCCCAGCCTTGGCAGCCAGGCTGGTCCAGCTCCTGACAGCATCTCCCCTGATCCAGCTCCTGACAGCATCTCCCCTCAGCATCCTCATCTGGGAGGTGAGGAAGCAGGGGGGGGGTTGGGTGAAAGGACTGCTGGAAAATTGGCTCCAAGCGTGGCAATCAATGGCTCCACATCTGGTTGGCAGCCAGCAATAAGCAGAGAGCCTCGGGGGTCAATACTGGGGCTGGTCCTGTTCAATATCTTCATCAGCTGCCTGGGTGATGAGACAGAGAGCACCCTCAGCAAGTTTGATGATTGGCACCAGCAAAAAGCAGAGCTGGAAAGCCAGGGGGACCTTGAGAAACTCGAGGCAGGGGCCAACAGAAACTCCACGGAGTTTGACAAGAAGTGCAGAAATTATGCATGTGGGTCCTCATCAGGCCTGGCACCAGCCCAGGCTGGGAACTGACAGTCTGCCAGGGCAAACAAGCCTCCAGCACACACTCATCCTAAATAATGCAACCTCATCCTGTGGTGAGCGAGGCCAATAGCAGAACCATCCCTTCTGCTGAGGGCTGGGGAGGACACAGCTCAGTGTCACGGCCACTTCTGGGCCCCCAGATCCAAGGGTGCCATGGGAACAGCAGGGATGGGCCACCAAAGGCTACCAAGATGATTGGGATTGTTTGGTTACAGGCTATGAGGACAGAGCAGCCCAGTCCAGCCAGGAGCAGG